>NW_012027924.1:46703-50790 GCF_000956235.1 Wasmannia auropunctata
TTTTGCTGGATTCAGATCAAAAAATAATTTTTGTTCAATAATCCAAATAATTTTATTGGAAAGTCAAAACAATTTGCTAGAATAGCAAAATGTTTTATAGTAACGCCTATCATTTTTAACTTTCCAACAAATTATTTTGATCATTGAACAAAAATTATTTTCAGATCTGTATTTAACAAAATTTTTAGACCTTTCAACAAAATCGTTTTTTCCGTATACAGGTCTAAAAATAGCGAGCCTTACTCGGCGATTTTCAGGACGTGCGTAACTGTAAGAAAATCTCGCGTGTATAAAGATGTTACACATATTAGCGGCATTGGACGGTACCCTTTCGCACGGAAGGAATGATTTTGTCGGAAGATCTAAAAATTTTGCTGAATATAGATCTGAAAATAATTTTTAATTTTTCTTGAAACATCAAAATAATTTTGTTGGAAAGTTAAAAATGATGAAGCATTGCTATAAAACGTTTTTTGATATTCTAGTAATCAGTTTGACATTCCAACAAAATTATTTTAATTGTTCGCTCAGGAAAATGTTTCGCTGTTCCAGCCAGAATTCTAAATATTACACTTAAATTACATCGCTGTTTTTTGTATCTGCTAAAAAATTGTCATACGTAGAATTTATAGCAGTAATATTCTAAGAATATGTACAAGAAAATATAGATCTCATAACCAAATAAGATTGAAGTGTGGATTGGGGTCTAGACTGATTAAACGTCATAGAGAAACTTTCTTGCTAAATTTGACAAATAGTTCAGATATAATTTCTCTCTCTATTATCTATATTGATTAAACACAAAACATATGTGGTATAGCAATGCCTATTAATCACTCATCCGTTTTAGCTAATTCTCGCTAATTAATTCTTGCTATAATTGCAAAATTATTTTTTTCAATGTCGAACAAAAATTATTTTCAGATCCTGTATCCAGCAATTTCTGTTCTTTCCGTGTAGGTACAACACGTTAATGTGTACCGCGCGTGGGCGTTTTTGCGTATGTATGCAATCTCCGCACGCGCGGATGCAATCCATGAAAATACATCGAGAGTGTGTGTGTGTGTGTGTGACAGAGAGAGAGAGAGAGAGAGAGAGAGAGAGAGAAAGAGAGAGAGAACTTCGCGTAAATCGAACGAAAAGAGCGCATTCAAACAGACCCGGGGCGCCTCTGCACGTATGTGTAATTAAGTTAACGAACCTTTCACACAGATTCCCGCGGTGATTTACGAAAGAAGGTTTATAGCTACACCCACGATCGCGGCAGAGCCGTCTCTCGATCTCGTGTTGCTGCAGATAATTGCGATTATATCGAATTATCGTATTACTAAGTTCGCTGTTTGCCAACGTATACGCACATAATTAACGAGGCTCACGTTACACATTCGAGGCTTTTGTTCATTGACGCCTCTGTGACGCTAATTCGTTAAATGTTAATGAGACACAACACCGCGGAATTATTTAAATCGGCTTTGAGGTGGATAATCAGAGGAAATCAGAGAGCCGCTGAAATGTGTAACGCCCATTGTCTTCGTGAATATCATAATTCATAACATCATAGAGAAATTCTGAATTCTCTCTCTCTCTCTCTCTCTCTCTCTCTCTCTCTCTCCGCGCACGTAACGCCACCGTGTGGCCATTTTAATTAAATATCCAGTTTACAGGTCCCCTATAGCCATTTTAATTAAATATTAAATCCAGTTTGTGTGTCCGAATCGAAGCAGTCACGTTTAAATCGAGATGAGATGTTCCTGTTTCGCAAAATTCCTCGAGGGACTTACACTTAAACGGGAAATGCAAAGTGCTCCCGGATACTCGCCCTAAAAGCCTTGAGCGACGGATAAAGTAGATGCATTTTTGCATGCATTTTTCGAATAACTGTGCTGCTGTTCAACGTAAAATACGGCGCGATACTGCCTTTTAGCGTGCAATAAAATATGCATGGCTATTAAGGGATTCTTTTTTTTTTCATCTGTATTTTTCGCTCTATAGTTGTTCGTATCGATTTTTTTTTTATTCCCCGGTCGCGCCAAACGATAGAAAAAATTCTCAGCATCACTCAGGGAAATCTATTGAATTACGAGTTAATGTAACACAAATATACGGTACCGCCGGTATAAATGTGTTCTTTTACATTGAATTAGTATAACAGTGTTTTCACATAATTGAAAAGCTTGTGTAGCTTTTCGTAAGAGAGTAGGTAAACGTAGCGGTTTAACGTACGTACACTGCAGCAGGCTTTATTAAACTTTACGTTACGCGCGTTTTTTGTTGTGGCACGTCTTTTAAAAGATTTCGTCCGCGTCTTCGGAGGTCCCACCCATCAAACCGAAATCGATAATTAACACTAGATATTGGCAAATATTAATAATACATTAGCAACGTTAAATCAATAATTGGCGGTAAATCAATAATTGGCTATTAAATCAAATTAATTGGCAATTCACGTGCGGTATTTCTACTATGCGCCGCTATTTTCCAAAGATTAATATGAAACCTTAATTGAGGTTTCACGAAAAATTCAAATAAAATCAGGAATACGCCAAATACGGTCGAAAGCGGTCTTGGTGTTTAATAATATATAATTTTTTTTTTAATATATAAAACTTAATCGAGACCACGAAAGTTCAAACTAGGTGAATTTTTATAAATGCCATTGCGATCTGAAGCGATCTTATGTTCAATAACACTTGTGTGAATATTTATAATTTCCAGTTTAGGTAAACTGCTCGAATATTTGGCAAAACACACACAGCTCCAAATTCAGACTACATAATATCATAATTAAATTGACAAGCAATTCAATAATTTTGATGCTAATGGCAGGATTGGGTAGTGTTTATATAGTTAAATAGATAAAGTTATAACTTTATCTTTATAAATTATTTATTTATAAGTAATTTAACTTAGCTTAGTTATATTTTAGACTCTTAACTTTTAACTTAATTTAGTTACACACACATTTTATCGGTAACTATTAACTTTTGGTTTAACGGTTTCCTTAAAGTTACATTTTTAGTGCTTCTTACGTAAACTAAAAAAAAATACATATTTGCGTTGATGTCTTCAAACTCGAATTTGAGAACGTTATATCGAGACATGTTAATACAACAAATATAGTCTGGCCGCGGGAAAGAATCGTTCGTGGACCTTCTATGCGTTGAATCATGTTAGAAAAAGACCCTCGAAATCGATCTTCTTCCTGCGGCCCGACAGAAATTTAAGTATAACAAATGTACATTTTATTTAGAAACTTTATAAGAAGCTCTGAAATTATAAAATGTAAAAAATTTAACTTTTAACTTCTCAATTACTTTTTTCTATTGACTTAACTTTTAATTTAATTAATTTTATTGAATAAATTTATTTAATTTAATGAATTAACTTGTATCTTAACTAAGTTAAATTTTTAAGATTATCAACTTTAACCTAATTTACAAGTTCCAAAAAATATTACTTTACCCAACCCTGACTAATTAGCATTTTATTAAATTCTGTAGAATAATTTATTGCGAAAAATATTAGCCTCAATCAGGATTTGAACCTGGACTCTAATTAACGGTAATATATCCGAGCAGATGTATTACCATTCGATTACCGAGGCATGCAATATTTATTGTCGCAATTACTAATAGTAAATATAAAAAGAATATCTACCACTTTTAGGTGACGTATAGACAAACATTAATATAAAACCTAGTTAAGACTACAAAAACTTCAAATACAATTAGGAACATTTAATATGGAGGTTTAAGGAGAGTTTCACCTTTGCCAGCCGTAAAATTAGCCCATGAATTTTTTAAAAGAAATCTATTATATACAGTAAAACGCGGATTTTTGCATAAACTTATATATATTATTTGAACAGCAAAAGAAATATTTTTTATTTCTATAAAAATGTATTTCAATGCCTCCAAGTGGCGATTGAATGTGGCATGTTTCTCGAGCGAACGGAAGTAATTACGAAAAAACGAATTAAAATATCGACTTGATTCTTTTTTCCTCTTGATCCTAATACTTTAACGCATGGCGTGAATTAAAATCATAATTTTACAACAAACATTTAATTTGTTATTAATAAATATTT
>NW_012027925.1:0-412 GCF_000956235.1 Wasmannia auropunctata
TTAATTCTAGAGCTAATACATGCAAAACTGAGTCCCGACCAGTGATGGAAGGGACGCTTTTATTAGATCAAAACCAATCGGTGGCGGGCGGTCTCCGTCCGTCCACCGTTTATTTTGGTGACTCTGAATAACTTTGTGCTGATCGCACGGTCCTAGCACCGGCGACGCATCTTTCAAATGTCTGCCTTATCAACTGTCGATGGTAGGTTCTGCGCCTACCATGGTTGTAACGGGTAACGGGGAATCAGGGTTCGATTCCGGAGAGGGAGCCTGAGAAACGGCTACCACATCCAAGGAAGGCAGCAGGCGCGCAAATTACCCACTCCCGGCACGGGGAGGTAGTGACGAAAAATAACGATACGGGACTCATCCGAGGCCCCGTAAACTGAGTCGACAAGGCACACAGGGGATA
>NW_012027925.1:13086-13519 GCF_000956235.1 Wasmannia auropunctata
TATCCCCTGTGTGCCTTGTCGACTCAGTCACCCCCGTCGTCCGTTCGCCCCGATAGCGAAGAATTTTCGGCGCCGGAGGTAATCGCGGCGAAAGCAACACGCCGCGCGAAAGCAACACGCCGCGCGGGACTTAGAAAATTTTCGGCTCGGTCGGGTCCGGAGGTAAACCTGGCCGTTCGACGCTTCCCCGCTAGCGCCCTTAATGTTACGTCGATTCGCGCGCCCGCACGTTTATTCGGCCACCCTACCACCCCCGTGCACCCCCGTCGTCCGTTCGCCCCGATAGCGAAGAATTTTCGGCGCCGGAGGTAATCGCGGCGAAAGCAACACGCCGCGCGAAAGCAACACGCCGCGCGGGACTTAGAAAATTTTCGGCTCGGTCGGGTCCGGAGGTAAACCTGGCCAACTGAGTCGACAAGGCACACAGGGGATA
>NW_012027926.1:0-353 GCF_000956235.1 Wasmannia auropunctata
TTGCTACGAGCTTTGGAAAGCGGCCGATATCTGAGCGTGAGTTTTCGCTCGTGGGATCTGTACGAGTACCTCTTGTTGCAGAGCACTACCAAGCATTCATGGGCTGTGAAGACTGCGACGCAACTTAGAAAAACCACGATACGTTATCTTTGCCTTGCAGACTGATCGAAAGAACGTCATGTCGAAAGATGCTTCTTTATTCAATGAATGTAAATTAACCAATGTGAAACTTTTGTTGTGCCCGGGGGTTGGTTGATGGGCACAATACGAGGATCCGACTCCGCGGGGGAACGGACTTCGATTTATGATCAATAACTCTGACACCTTTATATTCGTTTAGAATATAACACTTT
>NW_012027926.1:2580-3200 GCF_000956235.1 Wasmannia auropunctata
CGTATCGCGAGTCTCCACGCGGACTCAGCTTGATTAAGTTGTCCGATTTCTTCGTAATATTATGCCGGGTGTGTGTGTGAAACTTTCCCAGCGGTAATAGTGTATTGGTGCCGGTGTCATCTTTATCGGGCACCAGGTCGTCAGCAACCTGCAAGGTAAGGATGCTTATTCTTTGAATCCTTATCAATTTTTTGTTCCCTGGTCGCTTCTTTCTGTCGCGAACGACCAGTCTGCTCCAGGCCTTTAGTGAGCTCGCTTTATTTTGTGCTTAATAAATTCGATTAATCATGAGGTGCTTGCGGTGCGACCGATTCTTCGCGCCCAGTACGTGCGATAGTTGCCTGCGCACGTACTGGTTGGGTGTCGCTCGGCGGTTGCCTCGCACCCCGCCTGGTTCTCCACCACCGCGTATGGCGATTTCTGCCAGGATCGAGGAGGCCCTCACGCCGCGGCCCCCTGTCCCGGATACGCGGCTGCGGGTCACGCTCAACGTGCGGACGGGCCGCCGTACGGTAGAGGAGCTTCCCCCACCGTACTGGTTGCTCTAATGTAAGTATCCTTTTTTATTTTCTACAAATTTCCTTATCTATTTTGCTTATTGCTACCTTTCTATCCTGCGG
>NW_012027927.1:0-371 GCF_000956235.1 Wasmannia auropunctata
TATCCCCTGTGTGCCTTGTCGACTCAGTTTCGCGCGCCCGCACGTTTATTCGGCCACCCTACCACCCCCGTGCACCCCCGTCGTCCGTTCGCCCCGATAGCGAAGAATTTTCGGCGCCGGAGGTAATCGCGGCGAAAGCAACACGCCGCGCGAAAGCAACACGCCGCGCGGGACTTAGAAAATTTTCGGCTCGGTCGGGTCCGGAGGTAAACCTGGCCGATCGACGCTTCCCCGCTAGCCCCCTTAATATTACGTCGATTCGCGTGCCCGCACGTTTATTCGGCCACCCTACCACCCCCGTGCACCCCCGTCGTCCGTTCGCCCCGATAGCGAAGAATTTTCGGCGACGGAGGTACACTTGGCCAAAGCAA
>NW_012027927.1:2965-3598 GCF_000956235.1 Wasmannia auropunctata
TATCCCCTGTGTGCCTTGTCGACTCAGTTCTCGAGAAAAACGCACACACGAAGCTCCCTGGTTGATCCTGCCAGTAGTCATATGCTTGTCTCAAAGATTAAGCCATGCATGTCTCAGTGCATGCCGAATTAAGGTGAAACCGCGAATGGCTCATTAAATCAGTTATGGTTCATTAGATTGTACCCACATTTACTTGGATAACTGTGGTAATTCTAGAGCTAATACATGCAAAACAGAGTCCCGACCAGTGATGGAAGGGACGCTTTTATTAGATCAAAACCAATCGGTGGCGGGCGGTCTCCGTCCGTCCACCGTTTATTTTGGTGACTCTGAATAACTTTGTGCTGATCGCACGGTCCTAGCACCGGCGACGCATCTTTCAAATGTCTGCCTTATCAACTGTCGATGGTAGGTTCTGCGCCTACCATGGTTGTAACGGGTAACGGGGAATCAGGGTTCGATTCCGGAGAGGGAGCCTGAGAAACGGCTACCACATCCAAGGAAGGACAGCAGGCGCGCAAATTACCCACTCCCGGCACGGGGAGGTAGTGACGAAAAATAACGATACGGGACTCATCCGAGGCCCCGTAATCGGAATGAGTACACTTTAAATCCTTTAACGAGGATCCATCG
>NW_012027928.1:0-707 GCF_000956235.1 Wasmannia auropunctata
TGCGGCGTGTTGCTTTCGCGCGGCGTGTTGCTTTCGCCGCGATTACCTCCGGCGCCGAAAATTCTCCGCTATCGAGGCGAACGGACGACGGGGGTGCACGGGGGCACTAGGGTGGCCGAATAAACGTGCGGGCACGCGAATCGACGTAACATTAAGGGCTTTAGCGGGGAAGCGTAGATCGGCCAGGTTTACCTCCGGACCCGACCGAGCCGAAAATTTTCTAAGTCCCTCGCGGCGTGTTGCTTTCTCGCCGCGTGTTGCTTTCGCCGACGGGGCCGACAGGCGCTCCGCGGCCAAGTACCTCGCCTGACCCGTCGGGCTCGCGCTCGGTCAGGTTAGCGCTCGGTCAGGTTAGCGCTCGGTCAGGTTAGCGCTCGTTCGGTCTCGCGCTCGGTGGTCAGGTTAGCGCTCGGTTAGGCTAGCGCGTACGTCGGGCCTACCGCCGGCGGGTCTGTCGCGCGCTCCGCGGCTAAGTACCGACGTCCGCGTGTGCTTTCGCCGTACGGGCCGACTAGGCGCTCGAGCGGCCAAGGTGCCTCGCCGGTGACGACGTCGGCTAGCGCTCGGTCAGGTTAGCGCTCGGTCAGGTTAGCGCTCGGTCAGGTTAGCGCTCGTTCGGTCTCGCGCTCGGTCAGGTTAGCGCTCGGTTAGGCTAGCGCGTACGTCGGTCCTACGCCGGCGGGTCTGTCGCGCGCTCCGCGGCTAAA
>NW_012027928.1:12880-13240 GCF_000956235.1 Wasmannia auropunctata
TATCCCCTGTGTGCCTTGTCGACTCAGTTCCAATGGATCCTCGTTAAAGGATTTAAAGTGTACTCATTCCGATTACGGGGCCTCGGATGAGTCCCGTATCGTTATTTTTCGTCACTACCTCCCCGTGCCGGGAGTGGGTAATTTGCGCGCCTGCTGCCTTCCTTGGATGTGGTAGCCGTTTCTCAGGCTCCCTCTCCGGAATCGAACCCTGATTCCCCGTTACCCGTTACAACCATGGTAGGCGCAGAACCTACCATCGACAGTTGATAAGGCAGACATTTGAAAGATGCGTCGCCGGTGCTAGGACCGTGCGATCAACACAAAGTTATAGATCGGAAGAGCACACGTCTGAACTCCAGT
>NW_012027929.1:0-855 GCF_000956235.1 Wasmannia auropunctata
TATCCCCTGTGTGCCTTGTCGACTCAGTCGCCGCGCGGGACTTAGAAAATTTTCGGCTCGGTCGGGTCCGGAGGTAAACCTGGCCGATCGACGATTCCCCGCTAGCCCCCTTAATATTACGTCGATTCGCCAGCCCGCACGTTTATTCGGCCACCCTACCACCCCCGTGCACCCCCGTCGTCCGTTCGCCCCGATAGCGAAGAATTTTCGGCGCCGGAGGTAATCGCCGGCGAAACCGCAACACGCCCGTCGCGAAAGCAACACGCCGCGCGGGACTTAGAAAATTTTCGGCTCGGTCGGGTCCGGAGGTAAACCTGGCCGATCGACGCTTCCCCGCTAGCCCCCTTAATATTACGCCGATTCGCGTGCCCGCACGTTTATTCGGCCACCCTACCACCCCCGTGCACCCCCGTCGTCCGTTCGCCCCGATAGCGAAGAATTTTCGGCGCCGGAGGTAATCGCGGCGAAAGCAACACGCCGCGCGAAAGCAACACGCCGCGCGGGACTTAGAAAATTTTCGGCTCGGTCGGGTCCGGAGGTAAACCTGGCCGTTCGACGCTTCCCCGCTAGCCCCCTTAATATTACGTCGATTCGCGCGCCAGCACGTTTATTCGGCCACCCTACCACCCCCGTGCACCCCCGTCGTCCGTTCGCCCCGATAGCGAAGAATTTTCGGCGCCGGAGGTACACTTGGCCAAAGCAACACGCCGCGGCGGTACCTCGCTTCCAGCGGCTAAGTCCCGCGCGCCTCGGTCTATCGACGTTCGCGCCCATAAGCGGCCGTGCATAAGACCGTGCGTCGCCGACCGCTTGTCCGGTCGGTTGGGACTGAGTCGACAAGGCACACAGGGGATA
>NW_012027929.1:8251-8626 GCF_000956235.1 Wasmannia auropunctata
TATCCCCTGTGTGCCTTGTCGACTCAGTCTCGGACGCGCGGCCAGGCTGATCGAAGGGCCCCCATTCCCTCGCGAGTGGCGTTGATCCCGGAGGATCCCACTCTCCCCCGTCGACTCTCCGTGCCTCCTCGCGCGCTGCCCGCGCGCCGAGAGAGTGGCCGAGTGGAAGACGAGGAGAGAGAGATGGTGAAGCCCCGGCGAGAGATGGCCACGAGAGAGAGGAGTGAAGCAAATACCAAAACATGTTTGACAGCGTTGCGAAAGCACGCAAGATGAACGATTACCCTGAACGGTAGATCACTTGGCTCGTGGGTCGATGAAGAACGCAGCTAATTGCGCGTCAACTTGTGAACTGCAGGACACATGAACATCGAC
>NW_012027930.1:0-822 GCF_000956235.1 Wasmannia auropunctata
TGTGTGCCTTGTCGACTCAGTAACACGCCGCGCGTGACTTAGAAAATTTTCGGCTCTGTCGGGTCCGGAGGTAAACCTGGCCGATCAACGCTTCTCCGCTGGCGCCCTTAATATTACGTCGATTCGCGTGCCCGCACGTCTATTCGGCCACCCGAGTGCCCCCGTGCACCCCCGTCGTCCGTTCGCCTCGATAGCGGAGAATTTTCGGCGTCGGAGGTAAAGGCGGCGAAAGCAACACGCCGCGCGTAAGCAACACGCCGCGCGAGACTTAGAAAATTTTCGGGTCGGGTCCGACTGAGTCGTAAACCTGGCCGATCGACGCTTGCATCCCCGCTAGCGCCCTTAATATTACGTCGATTCGCGTGCCCGCACGTCTTTTCGGCCACGCGAGTGCCCCCGTGCACCCCCGTCGTCCGTTCGCCACGATAGCGGATAATTTTCGGCGCCGGAGGTAAACGCGGCGAAAGCAAACGCCGCGCGAAAGCAACACGACGCGCGGGACTTAGAAAATTTTCAGGTCGGGTCCGGAGGTAAACCAGGCCGATCGACGCTTCCCCGCCAGCGCCCTTAATATTACGTCGATTCGCGTGCCCGCACGTCTGTTCGGCCACTCAAGTGCCCCCGTGCACCACTGTCGTCCGTTCGCCTCGATAGCGGAGAATTTTCGGCGTCGGAGGTAAAGGCGGCGAAAGCAACACGCCGCGCGAAAGCAACACGCCGCGCGGGAACATAGAAAATTTTTGGCTCGGGTCCGGAGGTAAAACCTGGCCGATCGACGCTTCGCTTCCCCGCAGGCGCCCTTAATATTACGTCGATTTCCGT
>NW_012027930.1:3334-3745 GCF_000956235.1 Wasmannia auropunctata
TATCCCCTGTGTGCCTTGTCGACTCAGTCCGCGCGAGACTTAGAAAATTTTCGGGTCGGGTCCGGAGGTAAACCTGGCCGATCGACGATTCGCATCCCCGCTGGCGCCCTTAATATTACGTCGATTCGCGTGCCCGCACGTCTATTCGGCCACCCGAGTGCCCCCGTGCAACCCCGTCGTCCGTTCGCTTCGATAGCGGAAAATTTTCGGCGCCGGAGGTAAACGCGGCGAAAGCAACACTCCGCGCGAAAGAAACACGCCGCGCGGGACTTAGAAAATTTTCGGGTCGGGTCCGGAGGTAAACCTGGCCAATCGACGCTTCGCATCCCCGCTGGCGCCCTTAATATTACGTCGATTCGCGTGCCCGCATGTCTATTCGGCCAACTGAGTCGACAAGGCACACAGGGGATA
>NW_012027931.1:0-556 GCF_000956235.1 Wasmannia auropunctata
TTGTATGCTATACGAAGTGAATCGACGTTTGAGCGGTGGGAACGTCGTGGGCGCTCGGATCCGGCGGCGGTTCCGCGCTTCGCACGTCGAGATTCGACGTTTGAATGGTGGAAACGCCGCGAACGCAAGGATACGACGTTTCCGAGCTTCAAACGGCGAGAATCGACGTTTGAGCGGTGGGAACGTCGCGGGCGCTCGGATCCGGCGGTTCCGCGCTTCGCACGTCGAGATTCGACGTTTGAATGGTGGAAACGCCGCGAACGCAAGCATACGACGTTTCCGAGCTTCAAACGGCGAGAATCGACGTTTGAGCGGTGGGAACGTCGCGGGCGCTCGGATCCGGCGGTTCCGCGCTTCGCACGTCGAGATTCGACGTTTGAATGGTGGAAACGCCGCGAACGCAAGGATACGACGTTTCCGAGCTTCAAACGGCGAGAATCGACGTTTGAGCGGTGGGAACGTCGCGGGCGCTCGGATCCGGCGGTTCCGCGCTTCGCACGTCGAGATTCGACGTTTGAATGGTAGAAAACTGAGTCGACAAGGCACACAGGGGATA
>NW_012027931.1:7693-8648 GCF_000956235.1 Wasmannia auropunctata
TTATCAATTAATCAAATAAAATCTTATGGTTAATTATAACCAATTATTTCAAGAGTACACTGAGAATTATATATCCTTTAAAGGTTTGTAACTTTTAAATGAAAGGAGTTACGACTATGGTTCCCATTATGAAAGATGCTTAGTTTCCTGTAAACTATTGATTAGTCGAATAAAATATTATAGTTAATTGTCATTAATTATTTTGAAAGAAAACTGAGGATGCATTAATCTTGAAAAATCAATAACTTCCAAACGGTGGCAGTTACGACAACCGTTCTTATAGTCGAATTGATTTATTTACTCTAGACTGTTGATTCATGGAATAAAATACTATTGTTAATTATGAAAATTATTTTAACGTTCTAGTAATCTTTAAATCCTTGATATCTCCTAAACGGTAGGAGTTACGATGGTCGTTCTTATTATGGAATCCGCTTAACTTTGCCGGATCCAGAGATTGGTCGCATAAAAATATATAGTTAGTTATCATAGAAAATTTTGTTGTATCATATGAGTGCGAGAAGGACAGACATATGCCCTCGTTATCTCACAAACTATGAGAGATACGGTCTTGACGCTTATTACCGAAGTTGCAGAGCTTGTCTCAACTAATTGATTTATGGTGTAAAATTATATTGTTAACAACAATATTTAGTAATTATTAATTACTCGAACAATTAAATTTTATCTTAAATGAAAAGTCAATCAGAGGACTTTGACAGGGGTTGAAGGAAGCTTTGCAACGAGACATAAAAAGATTATTGTTCGTTATCAGTTTGACTGGTGATATTATCGTAGGTTTTCGAAATGAATTTTAGAGGCTTTGAATCGGTTGCGGCCTGCGTGCAAGTGAATTTAGAGTTAATTTAACAAGATTTGAATATTTTATATTAGCAAGATATAATATTTAGAAGAAAGGTGAATGTAACGTCGGGTCACTATTTCTAATAATCAT
>NW_012027932.1:0-567 GCF_000956235.1 Wasmannia auropunctata
AAGCTCGGAACTCGTATCCTTGCGTTGCGCGTTTCCACCATTCAAACGTCGAATCTGACCGTGCCGAAGCGCGGAACCGTCGGTATCCGAGCGCCCGCGCCGTTCCCACCGCTCAAACGTCGATTCTCGCCGTTTGAAGCTCGGAAACGTCGTATCCTTGCGTTCGCGGCGTTTCCACCATTCAAACGTCGAATCTCGACGTGCGAAGCGCGGAACCGCTTATCCGAGCGCCCGCGCCGTTCCCACCGCTCAAACGTCGATTCTCGCCGTTTGAAGCTCGGAAACGTCGTATCCTTGCGTTCGCGGCGTTTCCACCATTCAAACGTCGAATCTCGACGTGCGAAGCGCGGAACCGCCGGATCCGAGCGCCCGCGACGTTCCCACCGCTCAAACGTCGATTCTCGCCGTTTGAAGCACGGAAACGTCGTATCCTTACGTTCGCGGCGTTTCCACCATTCAAACGTCGAATCTCGACGTGCGAAGCGCGGAACCGCCGGATCCGAGCGCCCGCGACGTTCCCACCGCTCAAACGTCGATTCTCGCCGTTTGAAGCTCGGAAACGTCATA
>NW_012027932.1:2913-3344 GCF_000956235.1 Wasmannia auropunctata
TTGTATGCTATACGAAGTTATTACGTACGTCGAATCTCGACGTGCGAAGCGCGGAACCGCCGGATCCGAGCGCCCGCGACGTTCCCACCGCTCAAACGTCGATTCTCGCCGTTTGAAGCTCGGAAACGTCGTATCCTTGCGTTCGCGGCGTTTCCACCATTCAAACGTCGAATCTCGACGTGCGAAGCGCGGAACCGCCGGATCCGAGCGCCCGCGACGTTCCCACCGCTCAACGTCGATTCTACGGCCGTTTGAAGCGTCGGAAACGGTCGTATCCTTGCGTTCGCGGCGTTTCCACCATTCAAACGTCGAATCTCGACGTGCGAAGCGCGGAACCGCCGGATCCGAGCGCCCGCGACGTTCCCACCGCTCAACGTCGATCTCGCCGTTTGAAGCTCGGAAACGACGTAATAACTTCGTATAGCATACAA
>NW_012027933.1:0-435 GCF_000956235.1 Wasmannia auropunctata
TCGTTGCGATGCACGTCGGTCGTTCTTCTCGCTATTGAAGCGGAGAAGTCGTCGACTCTCGCACGGAGGGTGTGTTACATCGTTCGACGTATTCGGCGACTCGTTCGACGAAACGTCCGGTGTTCGCTCGCGCTTGCCGAAGCGTGCCGTCCAATATAATATTATATACAAACACAGCATTGCCACGAGTCGGTGTCGAGAGACCGAATGGCTCTTATGTGGCGCGCACATAGTGTTGGTCCCGCGATCTTCCCTCGTTCTCAGACGAACGTGATCGGATGAATCGTGGCGCTTACTGAACATCAACTCCACGTATACGAGTGCGACGGAAGTGCGAGATCCCTGGCGGATTTCTCTTCCCGCTTTACTTGTACGCCTTAGCGAAATTTTTCTACGTACTTTGAGTAACTGAGTCGACAAGGCACACAGGGGATA
>NW_012027933.1:2615-3359 GCF_000956235.1 Wasmannia auropunctata
TGTGTGCCTTGTCGACTCAGTTGGCTCGTGGGTCGATGAAGAACGCAGCTAATTGCGCGTCAACTTGTGAACTGCAGGACACATGAACATCGACATTTCGAACGCACATTGCGGTCCACGGATACAATTCCCGGACCACGCCTGGCTGAGGGTCGTTTTAGTACCAACAGACTGCTTGCGCCCACTCTCGTCGTCGCGCACCCGCCTTAACACTTTGGTTGGTGCGCGCGACGATATAGAGAGAGGAGCGTACGAGCGATCGTTGGACGTTCGCCGAGCTGAGCGAGACGCGCTCCCTCCCATCTTTCGGGGGCCGTGCTGGCCTCCGAGGAGGAGAGAGGAGCCAGTCTTCCCTGGGCGTCGTCCGAAATGACACAAACGAGTGGGAGAGGAGAAGAATGAGGGTTGTTGACCGAGGCGTCAACGAGATCTGGCGCGGGCGCGCGCGCGACGAAGGTGTCGCGCCGCCGCCGCCCGGAGACCAAGAGCGCCCCAAGTACAAGTGGAGATATATATATATAAGATACGTTCGCCCGAGGAGAGAAGAGCGCGACGACGGGACCTCGACGCGAGAGTCACGTCGCGCCGCTCCGCGCCGCCGCCCTGCGTAGGCCGCCCCACCGTACTCTCGGTGAGAGGTGCGCCTCGAGAGAGGTGCGCGCGCGTGCAAAAATGGAGCCGCGCCTGCCGTGCGCGGGCTCCAGCCTCGGAGATGATACGTCTCTCCTCTGTACTCCGCGGGAC
>NW_012027934.1:0-390 GCF_000956235.1 Wasmannia auropunctata
TAAACGTCCGGTGTTCGCTCGCGCTTGCCGAAGCGTGCCGTCCAATATAATATTATATACAAACACAGCATTGCCACGAGTCGGTGTCGAGAGACCGAATGGCTCTTATGTGGCGCGCACATAGTGTTGGTCCCGCGATCTTCCCTCGTTCTCAGACGAACGTGATCGGATGAATCGTGGCGCTTACTGAACATCAACTCCACGTATACGAGTGCGACGGAAGTGCGAGATCCCTGGCGGATTTCTCTTCCCGCTTTACTTGTACGCCTTAGCGAAATTTTTCTACGTACTTTGAGTACGCACGTTCCTCGACGTCTGAGTATCGCATCGTCGATCTAGCGTCAGGGCTGAGCGGCTACGCACCGCTATCATAGGGAGAATGAGAACAAA
>NW_012027934.1:8141-8496 GCF_000956235.1 Wasmannia auropunctata
TATCCCCTGTGTGCCTTGTCGACTCAGTCCAAAATGACCTGGAGACGCCGTCGGGAGATCCGGGAAGAGTTTTCTTTTCTGTATAAGCGTTCGAGTTCCCTGGAAACCTCTAGCAGGGAGATAGGGTTTGGAACGCGAAGAGCACCGCAGTTGCGGCGGTGTCCGGATCTTCCCCTCGGACCTTGAAAATCCAGGAGAGGGCCACGTGGAGGTGTCGCGCCGGTTCGTACCCATATCCGCAGCAGGTCTCCAAGGTAAAGAGCCTCTAGTCGATAGACTAATGTAGGTAAGGGAAGTCGGCAAATTGGATCCGTAACTTCGGAATAAGGATTGGCTCTGAGGAGCGGGGCGTGTA
>NW_012027935.1:0-506 GCF_000956235.1 Wasmannia auropunctata
TATCCCCTGTGTGCCTTGTCGACTCACGTCGCGCGAGACTTAGAAAATTTTCGGGTCGTGTCCGGAGGTAAACCTGGCCGATCGACGATGTGTATAAGAGACATCCTTAATATTACGTCGATTCGCGTGCCCGCACGTCTATTTGGGAACCCGAGTGCCCCCGTGCACCCCCGTCGTCCGTTCGCCTCGATAGCGGAGAATTTTTGGCGCCGGAGGTAAACGCGGCGAAAGCAACACGCCGCGCGAGACTTAGAAAATTTTCGGATCGGGTCCGGAGGTAAACCTGGCCGATCGACGCTTCCCCGCTAGCGCCTTTAATATTACGTCGATTCGCGTGCCCGCACGTCTATTCGGCCACGCGTGTGCCCCCGTGCACCCCCGTCGTCCGTTCGCCTCGATAGCGGAGAATTTTCGGCGCCGGAGGTAAACGCGGCGAAAACAACACGCCGCGCGGGCTTAAAAAATTTTTGGCTCTGTCGGACTGAGTCGACAAGGCACACAGGGGA
>NW_012027935.1:2969-3327 GCF_000956235.1 Wasmannia auropunctata
TAGCGTCCTTAATATTACGTCGATTCGCGTGCCCGCACGTCTATTTGGCCACCCGAGTGCCCCCGTGCACTCCCGTCGTCCGTTCGCCTCGATAGCGGAGAATTTTTGCGACGGAGGTAAACGCGGCGAAAGCAACACGCCGCGCGAAAGCAACACGCCGCGCGAGACTTAGAAAATTTTCGGGTCGGGTCCGGAGGTAAACCTGGCCGATCGACGCTTCGCATCCCCGCTGGCGCTCTTAATATTACGTCGATTCGCGTGCCCGCACGTCTATTCGGCCACCCGAGTGCCCCCGTGCACCCCTGTCGTCTTTTCGCCTTGATAGCGGAGAATTTTTGGCGCAGGAAGTAAACGCGGA
>NW_012027936.1:0-690 GCF_000956235.1 Wasmannia auropunctata
ACGCTGCCGTTGCGTCGATGTCCGGCGTTACGCCGTCGTGCACTTCTCCCCTAGTGAACGTCGCGACCCGCTGGGTGTCGGTCTACGGCCCGGGTGCGGTGACTGACGCGCCGCCGGTAAAACGGCGCGCGTCAAACCCCCGGTCGCCCGGCCGGCTGCCCGGCGGTACACGCAAGGTATCAGGCCGCAGCTCTCTCGTCGCGCCGCGAGTCTCTCCGCTCTCTCGGGAGCGCGAGGGACTCCGCGTGCGCGCGCCAGAGTGTGCGTCGAGGCCGTCGCAAGCGCGCGCCACGGTACACGGACGTTAACGGACCTAGCGCCGTCGCCGTGCCTGGCCCGCTGTTGGTCGTGCGGTAAGAGAGAATATCTTAACCTTCGACAGGCCTGCAAAACGTTCGCCGCGCGCGCGCCTCTTCGCGGGGGTCGCGCGTGGCGACGGATACCGGTCGGCGACGCTACTGCTTTGGGTACTCTTAGGACCCGTCTTGAAACACGGACCAAGGAGTCTAACATGTACGCGAGTCATTGGGACTCAGCGGATACCTAAAGGCGCAATGAAAGTAAGGTCGGAGATCGGAAGAGCACACGTCTGAACTCCAGTCACTTAGGCATCTCGTATGCCGGGGCGTCTCGTTCTCATCGCGAGAAGAGGCGCACCCAGAGCGTACACGTTGGGACCCGAAAGATGGA
>NW_012027937.1:0-510 GCF_000956235.1 Wasmannia auropunctata
GACTGGAGTTCAGACGTGTGCTCTTCCGATCTTGAGTGTCGAGTCGGGCCGGTACGTTTACTTTGAACAAATTAGAGTGCTTAAAGCAGGCTATCCTCGCCTGAATACTGCGTGCATGGAATAATGGAATAGGACCTCGGTTCTATTTTGTTGGTTTTCGGAACCCCGAGGTAATGATTAATAGGGACAGATGGGGGCATTCGTATTGCGACGTTAGAGGTGAAATTCTTGGATCGTCGCAAGACGGACAGAAGCGAAAGCATTTGCCAAAAATGTTTTCATTAATCAAGAACGAAAGTTAGAGGTTCGAAGGCGATCAGATACCGCCCTAGTTCTAACCATAAACGATGCCAGCTAGCGATCCGCCGAAGTTCCTCCGATGACTCGGCGGGCAGCTTCCGGGAAACCAAAGCTTTTGGGTTCCGGGGGAAGTATGGTTGCAAAGCTGAAACTTAAAGGAATTGACGGAAGGGCACCACCAAGATCGGAAGAGCACACGTCTGAACTCAG
>NW_012027937.1:3004-3398 GCF_000956235.1 Wasmannia auropunctata
GTACTCGGTCTCTCGGAGCAGTCGCGATCTCCGGCCCGAGGAGCCGCCCTGGTGTGTGGATTGCGCGAGCCGACCGCGCGCGTGTCCGAGTCCACGAAAGCGATTCTCTCCGCGAGCGCGCGAGAGACATCCTTGGGACCGGCACGGCGCGTTTGTCGTGTACTCGTCGCGTATCCCGCCGGGCGCACTCGATTGTGCCCGCCCCACTGGTGTTTTGCGCCAACGCTCACTCACGCGTCTCTCGACACGTGTTGTCGCCGCCGCCGTCGTCGTAGCGACCGCGACCGATCGACGATTCGCTCCGCTCGTCCACACGAGCGAGCCGAAGTTCGTCTCGCGTCGCGTCGGACGCTGACGCGCGCGCGCGCGCGCGCGCGCGAAGAGAGACAGGGAA
>NW_012027938.1:0-451 GCF_000956235.1 Wasmannia auropunctata
GAGTTCAGACGTGTGCTCTTCCGATCTCGCACATAGTGTTGGTCCCGCGATCTTCCCTCGTTCTCAGACGAACGTGATCGGATGAATCGTGGCGCTTACTGAACATCAACTCCTACGTATACGAGTGCGACGGAAGTGCGAGATCCCTGGCGGATTTCTCTTCCCGCTTTACTTGTACGCCTTAGCGAAATTTTTCTACGTACTTTGAGTACGCACGTTCCTCGACGTCTGAGTATCGCATCGTCGATCTAGCGTCAGGGCTGAGCGGCTACGCGCCGCTATCATAGGGAGAATGAGAACAAAAATATACATGATCTTTTTTTAACAAAACCCGACGTTGTGCGTATACTCCTCGGAGTGTACATGCACGTTCGGTGTATAACACATGGGTTTACGTATGTAACGAATGAAGAAGCAGAGTGTCGCCGACCGGCTCGCAAGACCGGCGGCA
>NW_012027938.1:13029-13364 GCF_000956235.1 Wasmannia auropunctata
TATCCCCTGTGTGCCTTGTCGACTCAGTCCTACTAGGCGGCCGGTCCACGGGCCGGTCGTCGCACGAGCCCGGTTTGCCGTACGGCGCCATCGCCCGTCGTCGGGATCTCACCGCTACGACGGCACGGCGTCAAACGGTCGAACATGAGTTTCGCGAGTTCGATGTCGAGACTCGGAATCGTCTGTAGACGACTTAGGTACCTGGCGGGGTGTTGTACTCGGTAGAGCAGTTACCACGCTGCGATCTGTTGAGACTCAGCCCTCGGCTTGGGGATTCGTCTTGTCGGTTAGACGAGACCCCACGCGCGCGCGCCAGCCCCGTCGGCGAAAGCAAA
>NW_012027939.1:0-355 GCF_000956235.1 Wasmannia auropunctata
AGATGTGTATAAGAGACAGATATAAAATAATGCTATTATCTTTTATAAACCTTAACAAAAAATCATTTAATTAATGTAAGTTTACATATATATTTCTTTATATACATAGTTTTTAACTTGTTTATTTTCTCGTTGATTGCCAAGATAATGCTTGCCAAGTGCGAACGCGTAAAAAAGCAACATAAAGTTGCCCATGATTGAAAACATCTTTGCGAAGATCTATTCCTACTCTGTCGAATGTCTGTCCTTGTGATTTGTTAATTGTCATTGCAAAAGCTAATTCGGAAATTGTCGTCTTTTAAAAGTAAAGGGATATATATTTTCGCAATACAATGTTATACAGATCGGAAGAGCA
>NW_012027939.1:7520-8733 GCF_000956235.1 Wasmannia auropunctata
CACAAGCGCCGATGTACGGCTGCTGTGATACATTAGATTCGCGTAATATAATATTCTTTCAATTTAAATGTCTCGCGGTCATCGAACATATGTTAAAAAATGCAATTAAGCATTTTGATCAAGCGCCAATGCACGGAGCGAGATAACGTCGCGAAATCAAACGATATCTGCAACATTTGCGAAAAATAGACCACACCCATTAGTTTCGGTATATATATTGTAAAGATTTTGATACACCTTGTCAGTGGTGAGATTTAATGTAACCAAGTGATTGTGAAAATGTAACTCTTGTTATTGAACATCGAAGAAATGATACCACCCGATGATTACATGGAGGTATGAAGTAACACATGAAGAAGATGACCAAGAATTGATGGAAATAGAAGATTTTTCAGATGACTCAAGTAACGATAGTGGTATGGACAACGAAATGATCGAATTAGTAAGGCATGGATTATTGTACCCAGATGATGTGTATGATCTGCATATCACAGATGTAATGTGCATGCTTGAGTTCTATTATATAGACGAAGAAGACGAAAGCCTGAGAAGATACTGTTCCTCATGTGTCATTAGAGGAAATAATCAATTTTCGTATCTTCGTCTCTTGCGAAGACACACTACCGAAGAATTTATACTCCACGATGGTTATTCATGCTGGGGATGCGAATGTCCATGGTTTCAAATAATGCCGTGTAACATGTGCCGTATTTGCACAGAGTGAGAAAGATATTTGTGTATTCGTGCTAAAAAGAATATGGAACAAACGATAAGAGATCTGGACGAGCAAGCCACCCGGTTGATTACGCGAGAAGACTTTATCGCGTAGGAAGAGCGTGTCGACGAATTCATCGATTCGCTCGATGAGCAGAGTCGAAATCCGCGATTATCGATCGGTGTGAGACAATCTGTCATCGCTCGTATCGCGCGACTGGAAAGTTTGAAAGATTTGGTGTGCGGACAATTCGTGCATGTGGGTGCAGGATTCAGTGCTGGACTCAGATGGCGTGAGATAGACGCAGCTTTCAACAGTCGTATACTGACCGGTGCAGTAATAAATTCCAGACACATTGAACCTCGACAGTTTCTGGAAGATGCGCGAGAAATTGTGCTCGAACGTGTGCGAAATGTTATGCAGAGACATAATAATATTAAAATAAATACTGTATTCAACGGTGAATTCGTAACGGGTGACAAACGTGAGAATAAAAGA
>NW_012027939.1:20757-21190 GCF_000956235.1 Wasmannia auropunctata
GTGGACAAGTGGTTCCGGATTTGAGAATGATGTGCCCGGTATTAAGTTTGACCGGTACAAATGAAGTTTTCAGCGTAATTTTGGCAACGCCCTGGACGATAACGTCGTCCCAGGTTCCGTAAGGATTAGAGTATTGTGTTCCTTTGCAGCTCCATCATTGTTAATTCTTCCAGCCAAGGTAATCGGATGAATGTTTGTCTGATTAACCTTGATTCCATGTAGGTAGACATTCGGTCCAAGAGAAAAGGTTCCATCCTGGAGTAATCTCATGCATTGAGTGTGTCCAGTCTCGTATAGGTATTCAGCTCTTCCGTTGTGCACCGCAGAGTTGTGAGAATGCATCCCACAATGAGAAATCGTTCTTGAAATCTCCACTTTGCACTGGATAACGTCAGCATAATTATATTCTGCTAATTGCAGTAGTTGTATATAA
>NW_012027940.1:0-274 GCF_000956235.1 Wasmannia auropunctata
AGACGTGTGCTCTTCCGATCTACCATCTAACGCACTGTTTAACCGCAAACGGCGCTATAGTAGAAGCTTTTGATTGGCTTTTGATGTTGATCGAGCATGGAACTATGGAAGACTATTTCACATGTTAAGAGGTTACGTGACTCGTGAGGTTGTTATAATCTTTGACTATATAATCATGGACCGCTAGTTGCCCCGTCCCACCACCCCTCTCACCCATAAGGTTATGTATCCAACATGAAGTTGGCTTTAGCCCCGCCCCGTGTGGCAAATTGCG
>NW_012027940.1:7364-10461 GCF_000956235.1 Wasmannia auropunctata
TCATCTGCAGCGTATAGAGGCGAAACGTTTTCCACGGGTTGTAGCGAAACAATCATTTCAAGTAAATTTTTAAACAGACATTATATTAATTTGTTAATTTGTATTATTATTATATTTAAATATGTTACATTATTTAAAATGTTTTTAACTTAACCATTTCAATTCTGTAAGTTTTAATATCAATATAAAATCATATACAGAAATCTTTAAAGATGTGGACATTTGTTTAAATATAATATTCCGCATAAATAGTAATATAGTTTTTAATTACGCCATAGCACTACTTGATTAACAGAAAGTGCAAAGCTCGATCTCTATTAACGTTTTGCTTTATGAACCTCTGATTGCACATAGATTTAGTTACAAAATTCTAACTACTCGAGCAATAAAATTATTCGATGCACTAAGGTAAATGTACTAATTCCTGAACAGTTAAGGAAAATAATAATGTATAATTTATTTAAAATTATAAAATAAGCACATTTTTCAAAGATTTTATAATTATTTTAAAATACAAGCTTTTTATTTTTTAAATGATATCGTAAAAATTAATTTTACTTCTTTAAAATGAAATAATTAAATATAAAATATAAACGTTGATATGATCCATTTTTTGAACGACATAGAAGCCATGTTCCTAAAACTGAACATAGTTGTACTTTCGGAATATAATTTATATAGTATTTTAAAATTGATGTAAACGTAAGAAAAGTGTGTAAATTTGAAAAATATACAAAATTATTTTAATATACAATTTTTTCAAATATACAAAAATATATAATATAAAATAAGTAATATGAAAATGCTACTTAATATTAATACTACTTAATATTGCTGTTTTAATATGATAATATATATATTAAAACATTCTAATATTATTAATAATAAAATTTAAAAAATGTATAACATGGGAATTTTATGGGAAATTAAAAAAATATAATTAAAAATAATTATATATATTATTTAAAAATATACATAAGTTGTTGTTTTTTTTTATTCTAATATAAGTACTATACTTGTATGTATAGTTATACAGAGTTTTACAATATTATTTGTAAAATAAAATTAAAATTTAAAAAAATAATATTTTTATAGTCTATTGCATGTGCGTGTGGATTTGTAGCGCCAGGATCAGAGTACTCTATTCGTTAGTCTTGTGCTAGGATGATGTCCGAATAATAAGTATTACAATTTTGAGGAGTATCGAGACTAAATTCACTTTATTCGAATGTACATGTATAGAATCAGCACGTCTGATCGCGTCGGAGTGTTTCAACCGAATCTCCTCTTTTGTCCATCGCGCGGTCGCTAAACCTCTCTCGTCTCTCTCGCCTTGTTGTTTTCCACGTGTTTGCGTCAGCATGTTTTTTACGTTATCTTGACCTCTTTTTGTGTGTCGAACAACTGATCCTACCTTGTCAACATCTAATCGTGTGTTTCGCAGATGTTTCGCAGATTTCATAAGTAACGAATATTTTAAAGTGCGGGCTAAATTCGAGGTAGTGGCGATGCAATCGCCACAAAAGCAAATAGCAATTATTCATTAATTGCTTTTTATATTATTCCGAATAATTTATTCATCACTATCGTGCAATACACTTGTAAAATTAAGTAAGAGAAAAAATAAACTTTCTTTATGAAAGGTGCTGAATGATTTATCAATGAAGATTCGAGTTACGGATAGAATGCAAAGAATTTAATCATGAAATCTTGAAAAGAAATTCACAAATTACATTTTTCTGAATTTCAGTTTTGTCAGCGAGTTGCCACTTCTTTCGGAAACTACATTTCATGGAAGTCTTTTTTAATCTGCGACTTAATGACAGGTTGACATTAGTCGTAACTATAGCTTAAAGAAAGTCGCCATTGTCACTCACAAAAGATAAGAATCTTAGCTTTGGTACGGTTAGGGTTTATTATGAGTTAAAACTCCGGGAGGTCCTACTGTTGTGCGAATTGACCACTTTTAATCTCTTAGGGTTTCAATAGGTCGCAAAGTTTGAAGATCTAAAGCACAGGTACCTGCCAAGTTCTGAAGAATTTTTACCATCTGTTCTCAAGACAAAAGTCGACGATTTTCTAAAGCATTTTTAAACATATTAAAAGCATTCCTTTCTCTCTAAAAAATTCTGAAAATTTCCTTCATTTTCTAAGGTAACACTATTGTATGACATGCGAGAAATAAAATTTTTCTAATTGTTTGCTTAAAGAGATATGATTTCAAAAGCTTTTCCAATTTAATGCACGACCTTTAAAGGACGTTTAAAAGACCTGTAAGTCCTTCAAACGTGCTTTGAAAGCACAAGTTCAATAAACCTCATAAAAAAACGGCATAATGTATAAGGAATAAGAATTAAGATTTAATGAAATATCAAGGACTCCCCCTACATAGCGTAAACTTCCGATATATTTTAACGTAACGTCACAAATATATTTAATATAAAATGATCACATGATTTCCTATATCTTCAAACGCAATCCGTAATTTCTAAGACACATGTTATATATGTACTATGAACCACCTGTGATAGAAGTAGATAGCGCAAAAAATGTTCGCGCGGAGCTGAAGCGGTACCACATACCCGGGGCTCTCGCTCTCGCAGAAGCGCCTTCCTCTTCGCGAAGGAAATAAAAAAAAAAGAGAGAGAATCCGACGATAACGCCGGAACGTGTGCCACCCGACTGTAATGGGTCGCATTACGTGTCCGTCGTTTGTATCTCGGTGTATACGCTAACATGTAGCAATTACAGGTGACTGAGGTCAGTGTTAATACGACGGTCGCGTGAGAGAGGAGCTCCAAAAATGATATAGCTCGCGAGCGGCGACGGCGCGTTTTTCTTGCGTAAGCCTTCCATATAATACGCACGACACATCCTCCTCCGTAGGCAAAGGTCCCGGGCGTAGGAATATATTAATTTAGTGTACTCATTACGTATTGAAAGACCCGCGCGGACGCGGCGCGGCGCGCGGAGTATGTAATGCTTCTCCGACGGCGGTTGCGTGTAATGACAGTTCTACATGCGGGACGCAAGGTCGCATAACCGCACGTGTGTGTGTAGGTATGTATATGCGCGCGCGCGCGCGTACGATATGGAA
>NW_012027940.1:10614-11147 GCF_000956235.1 Wasmannia auropunctata
AGAGCGACGCAGAGCAGACCGAGGGAAAAAAGGGGGTGATATTCGACAACATGGAGACAAATCTGATCGCGTTGCGAGAAACTATATATCTGACAATAGGATCGTCGCTCGTCTTCGAGGAGTGCGCGCACAAGTTGATGAAATTGCAACTGAAACCCGGGCTGGAGATCGAGCTGTGTCATATGGTCGTGGACTGTTGCGCAGAGACGCGTACGTACGAGAAGTTTTTCGGCCTTCTGACCGGTCGGCTTTGCACAATCAACAAGATATATGTAACGCCGTTCGAGCAGATCTTCAAGGACGCGTATCACACGATACACCGCCTCGACACCAACAAGCTGCGGAATGTGTCCAAGTTCTTTGCACATTTACTGTTCACGGACTCCATATCGTGGAGCGTGCTGTCGTGCGTAAAACTGAACGAGGAGGACACCACGAGTTCCAACAGAATATTTATCAAGATCTTGTTTCAAGAGCTCTCGGAGTACATGGGTCTGGCGAAGTTGAACGAGCGGGTTAAAGACGTGACGTTG
>NW_012027941.1:0-517 GCF_000956235.1 Wasmannia auropunctata
CGTGTGCTCTTCCGATCTTGTACACAAGGCATCACAAATGCCTACCCGTCTAAATTTGCAGGGATACTGATCCATATATGTATAATATATATATGTATATACAATAATATATATACGTATATGTGCTCCTGTAATTTCAAATGGGTAGGCATTTATGACGTCTTTTATGTACGTTCAAATCACATGTAGTCAGAGTTTTGAGTGTTAATCATTTTGTTTTATTTTTCTTTTCAAATCCAAAGTTTTTTCAAGTTAATATCAATAGATAGCGAGTTTATTTCACATTATATAGAAGAGTCCTCAGTATGACAGTTCTATCTACGTCATTATTTCTAAACAAATAATTTAATTTTAATCTTCTGAAGAAGAATCAAATAATTATATTATGATAAAACTGTTCTATTTTAATTGAGCAAACAATATATACAATTTCAAGGTCGTATTTTCAAAAACCAGTCATAATTTGGATGTGTCAGCTGTAGCACAACATATATTAATTGTTCGATCTTATTTCATT
>NW_012027941.1:3193-3639 GCF_000956235.1 Wasmannia auropunctata
TTTCGTTATATATATATGCTCATAATAAAGCAACCTTATATTTAAGTCACGTAAAGCCAGAGTTCAATTTTGAGAATTTAACAATATTATTTTTTTCTAACTTTTTTATTTTAACGACAAAAAATAAGTTTCTGGTTTTTTATATTAATGGCAATGAGTTGCGTAGCATAAGAAATAAGATTTGTTTAGCTCTTTATATTTTGCTAGAATTAATTTTTTTTGCATACTTTTTTTCACATGTGACTTTATAGTTTCTATCTTGTTAGCCTTATTGTTTTTATCTTCAAATTTAAATTCATTTTTTGCATTCCTCTTTGTATTGTTTTTTAAATATTATTTTTCTATTTCAATTGAAAATAAGACCTTTTGAACTGCTACATATTATATATAAAGTCTTGATATTTCTATCATTATTTTTATTATTACTACATCATTAATAATCTTTT
>NW_012027941.1:16128-16454 GCF_000956235.1 Wasmannia auropunctata
TAGCGGCGAACGAGGAAGTTCCAGCCATTGGAAGAGTGTTGGTGAGTCAACAGGACATTGAGGCGGAGCCTGAAACATCGACGACTTCCGCGAGAGACTCAAACCTCGATTCGCGTTACAAAGACTAGACATGGCCACTAAAAGGTGGACCATTTTCATTATTTTGAGTTTTATTCAAGCGATATTTGATTATTTATGTTAAAGCGTTCCACAGTGATAAGATAAATTATTCAGTTCTAATTTTCCTAAGTTTATTTGATTTTGATTTGGTTCACGAACAAGATTTGTGGTTCTGCGAAAGACGAGAGACCCGAGAGGGCATATTA
>NW_012027942.1:0-610 GCF_000956235.1 Wasmannia auropunctata
GAGATGTGTATAAGAGACAGGTTCTGAATTTCGTATTTAGTTCGATATAATCACGAAGCTATGGAGATTGCGCGAATTGCAACATGCGGTGAATCTTCGTTACGCGAAGACCGTGGCGAGTGCATTGCTGCAGGTTGCGGTAGTGGATGACGTAACGCTTCTTATCGCTGAGCGTCGCGAGGAGTTTATTGTGTCGCGTGCCAAGCGGCTTATCGCGCGTCGGGCAGAAAGGCAGGTCAATGTGCCGGTCGTGTAGATATTAAGGATACTCTAGATCGACCTCTAGAATATATCCCGCGGGCGAATCCGAAGCGATCGCGCCCCAGTCAAAGTTCTCGACGTTGTCGACCCATCGAAAGTCGGCGTAGGGCAACGACTGACACATCGCCCAGCCGTACAAATTGTTTACGTCGTAGTACATTAGATACGACGACGGTTTCGACGGGTCGTACGAAGACATGTATTTATTGTTGGCTCGCGCGTATCTGTTGGAACATTGACTGAGGCCACCGCGTATACCGCGCTCGATAAACAAGACCATATCGATGTCGGTGAGCAGTTCGAAATTTACACGCGTGTGTTTCAGCATGGCATCCCACGTGAAACCCGG
>NW_012027942.1:2909-4421 GCF_000956235.1 Wasmannia auropunctata
TACCTCTCGCTACCCACGGAAATCGTAATGCACAGATTATGATTATACTTGAGCTTCTCGACGATTCGCTTCGCCCAGTAGTACCTGTTCTCCACACGACTGAAATCTATGTACAGATCGTTCCGAGATTTTTTCGTTCCGAATATCGTACACCTCGTGACACCTTTCGTAGTCCTCGTACGCTTTCTCGCGATACCACGCGTACACTTTTCGTTTCGCGTGATGGGGCCACTCACGCACGGGCTCTCGGTCGACTGTGACTCCCTGTCTCGCGAAGCGTTCACCAGTTCCACGTATTCCTAGTTCCCGATCGTGTAAAAACTGCACCGGCGATACGTGTCGCACATCGGTCTCTTCATGCGAATCACGGAGAACGCACAGGACATCGAACTCCTCCCAGCTTATAGCCCTTACCCTCTTCATGTCGCTAATGTTTTTTTACGTGCTCTGATTCGTGCACACGCTGCAAGGAATTATCACATACATCCTCACACGGCAGTTGGAGCAGTATCGGCCACTTAGCACTTGTTCGTAATCGATCTTGTGCTTCAACAATAGATTCATTCCGTAAAGCTCAGTGTCCCTCAGCTGAATCATGCAGGAGGCGCATAGGGCCAGAGCACCGCCGGTCGAATAGTAGCACTGGATCATGCAATGCTTGGTACGCTGGGTCAACGCACGGAGTTCCGCCTGCGACACGTATCTCTCCTTGTGCAATGTTAGATCTTCGCTCAGATCACTAACGACACCCGTATCGGACGACAACGTGCCTTCCGATTCATCCTCCACATCAACTTCCACGTCTTCGCGCACTCTATTCGCACGATGAGCCATTTCGCACACACTCGATTTGCTAGACTTCCGAGACACCTTTTGTGACACCCTTTTATACCAGTCACGCGTCTTTGTCTAATCACTCTAAACCAATGTCGGTGCATCTCATTGAGACAATAGAGCAGCCAGATATCGGCGCTTCTCTCAACTACCTCCTCTTCCCCGCAGTATTATTATTATTATTATTATCTCACGGTGTCACGTAGCAAAAAGAACGCCGATGTGCGCACATGGTGCGAAGTCTCGATTCGTCATTTTGCTAGAGCGACAAGTCTCAGTTCGTCATTCAACTGCAAACCGACATGTACCGAAGCAAGTGGTCACCGTCGTCGTCGTCGTCGTCGTTGTCGTCGTCGTCGTCGACGTCGGAACCACCGTTGGTGCCGTCCGATGATGAAGACACGATCGGGCTGTGCAACCTCCTGCAGAGGTGCATTTTACGAGTAAGTATAACTAATCTAGAGAGATTATCTGTCTAGAGATATCTTTTTTTATTCTTTTTTATTCATCTATCATTAGGATCCCCCAGTGTTTTGCTGCGCGAACATCAGCGGTGCCGCGAACAGCGGTGCCGTGAGCAGCGACCTTGAACGCAGAGCCATCGAACGCCGCGTCGCGAAACGACGCTGTATTCGAGGAGGCATCTACGTGCCTCCCTTTAAACGCAACATTCGAGGA
>NW_012027942.1:5103-7112 GCF_000956235.1 Wasmannia auropunctata
TATAACGTATATATATACGTTATTAAAGCCGTAGAGCAATACAAATTTCTATACATTACAATTAATTTGTAAGATAAACAGTTACAGTCTTATTACGTACAAAATATTTTATTTTTTGATACATTTAATTTAATATATACTGCCGGTATGAAAATCTACAGTTCGCGTTACATATACTATAGATTTCATACCAACAGTTCGACGCCAAATGTTTTGCTTTTCGCAGTTGGTTAACCTGACCCCCTCAAGCTCCAAAACGACAAAAAGCGCAACATTTTTAGAAAGAGACGCTTGCAAACTGCACACATTTTTTAAGCATTTTTTAAGAAGAGTTTTTCTTGGCAAAGATACTCTCAGTGGTTTGCCATTGCTTTCCGAGAGGCGGCCATCGCCTCCGAATTGATTAAAATTAATTTCAGAGTTATATTATTCTGGGTGGATTTGAACCCGGATCTCTAGCTTATAAAGCTGCCGCGCTGCTCCTCGCGCAACAATCGCCACAAATTATATTTTATTAATTATATATATATAATTAATAAAAAATCTAATATAAAATTTAAAAAATTAATTACTATGAAATATTAAAGAGACTAAAACAAAATAATTATTTCATATTTGTGCTTACAATAAGTTTTATAAGCAAAACTACAAATCAATCCAGAATGCTTGATTCTTAATTTCTTTTTCCTTTTTTTTCATTTATTTTGTACAATATGTTTGTGGATAAATACATATGTAATGTTATTTATAAACATAATTTTTTTTCATAAATAGATTGATGTATATTGTTATGCGAACTATGTCAAATTAAAGAAAAAGTCATAAAGTGTGGCTAATAAAAGATATGAAATATTATGTATGTCATTATGTATTTTTGTTATTAATGTTAACGTATTACCTTATTCACTCAATAACGAGAAAAAGTAGAGTGATATATTAGTAAGAGAAAATTTCAAATTGTTGAGGCGAATGGTTAAGAAATTATGTGCTCAATATTATGTATTAAAAATATTTATGTCTTCTTTCAGAAGAATGTTTTTATTATTATATACTCTTAATTATATAGAATACAAATTTTATTCCTTTAGCGTATACTCTTATATATTTTTTTGTTTTTTTATTCTGTCACAGTTTTTCTAACGATTACATCGCAAGCAACTCAGTTTTCTTAGTTTTTTCAGTTCAATGGCAGAAATTGGCTTTCTGTTATTGAAAATAATACATTTTTGGGTTTTTTAACAAACATCCGCTATATAAAATGAGAAATAGTACTCTAACATTCTTCAAAAGGGGATATTGTTTAAGTATAGTAGTAAGCGATTTAAGTCTTCTACTTCCGACTCCATCATCTCATCCTCGTCACTTATACGGGGATAGCTTGGGATGAATATACGCCCTGGTTGACTTGTTCAGCATATGGCTGTCGCAGAGTAACGCCAGGCAGCTCCAATCTATGGATGTGACATGCTCGACCATATGCACGTCCGCAGCGTTGTCTTTATTATTTTCGGTCTGTAAATAAATATTCCATTTAAATAATTCTCTCTCTCTCTCTCTATCTCTCATAATACTATCGGCTTATTATTCTCAATAAGAAAAGAGTTATACCTGAGGATACAACTTGCGCACGCTGGGATAATGAGTGATCGTCTCCACGGTGACATTTCCAAAGGAGAACCGCGCCTCGATCTCCGTTATGTCGAGATTCCTCGTCTTCTTCGCCTCGGCGAGCACGAATCTCGAGGGGTGCTAGGCGAGCTTGCGTCATCACACTTTGCGCTCCCGCTGTTGAGAATCAAATTAATCTTATATTATATAAATATATTATATAAATAATATATGGACATTTGTGAGAAAATATAATAATTGCTTCAAAATGCAAATTAAATCTAGCTAAAAAAGTAACTATCTGGTAAAGAGAAACATAATCTGTTTTGTTTTTAAAGGAAGTAATTCAGTATTATGATGTGCAAGCAATGTAATAATGTGTAAGCAAGCATGCTGGAAAA
>NW_012027942.1:7132-7977 GCF_000956235.1 Wasmannia auropunctata
CCCATGTTTATATAAACATCTCGGCGGCTACCCCCTGTGATGTCATACCCTCCCGCGCAAATTCCCCCCGGCCCCGCTCCCCCCTCGGAGTTCCTGGGTTAGAACCGGCCTATCTCTCCTGCTCCCGACGAACATTTTCACTATCCTAAGATTCCCGTTAATAGCACTGCCGGCATACGACGTAATCCACGCAATGCCACTGCCGGTACACGACCACAATAACAGCTTCGCGGCAATACGGGTCGAGAATCCGTGGATAGCCGTGAACGCGGAAACGCATACGTATCTAGTGTTAAGCGAGCGCGAATTACAACACTGCGCCGTCATAAACACAGAGCATGTATGCGATCAAAAATACATCATAAATCGAATTTCCGCGGAATCCGTATGCGAAGTGCAAATGTACGTAAACGGCGAAAGACATAAAAATTGTAAAACTATGTTTAAAACCGCCAGTATCATGTGGGTAAAGACAAAAGACTCGTGGTTATATTCCGCCGCGTCAGCAGAAGCAACCACGGTGCAATGTCAGGGCTACCCAGATAAAAAAGAAAGTATTGTTGGCACGGGCAGGATAACTCTACGAGAAAATTGCAAACTGATAACCGCGAATGAAATTATCGAATCAGAACTACAAGTACAAACCACTGTAATAGAGACCTTTTTACCCAGTGTCAACATTACCCTGATGAGGGATAGCCCGGATATCGCAAATGTAACCACGAAAGTTACACTTGAAAAAATCGGAAATTCGGAGGAATTAAACTTTCTGATTAAACAAGTAAATAAAATTCACAAAGACTTGGAAAATAACGAGAAATTATTTTACCAACAAAAACAATTTA
>NW_012027943.1:0-422 GCF_000956235.1 Wasmannia auropunctata
TGAGAGTCGACGACTTCTCCGCTTCAATAGCGAGAAGAACGACTGACGTGCATCGCAACGATCACGGTCCGTGTTTCATATACGTTCGAGAAGCCGTACGGGGCGTACGAGACACGAGTAACGTGTACGCACGACCGCATCGTACCGCTCGGCTAGCCGAGCGCACCGCACCTCTTATAGTACCCAACCGACCGGACAAGCGGTCGGCGACGCACGGTCTTATGCACGGCCGCTTATGGGCGCGAACGTCGATAGACCGAGGCGCGCGGGACTTAGCCGCTGGAAGCGAGGTACCGCCGCGGCGTGTTGCTTTGGCCAAGTGTACCTCCGGCGCCGAAAATTCTTACGCTATCGGGGCGAACGGACGACGGGGGTGCACGGGGGTGTAGGGTGGACTGAGTCGACAAGGCACACAGGGGATA
>NW_012027943.1:12806-13187 GCF_000956235.1 Wasmannia auropunctata
TATCCCCTGTGTGCCTTGTCGACTCAGTTTCGCTCTATCTCTCTCTTACTTTTTACAGTAATCGATCATTTTGGCTAGGACAACACTAGAGTATAGTACGCCGTCATTGACATAGGATTTCTCCTAGGGCTTAGGATCGACTGACTCGTGTGCAACGGCTGTTCACACGAAACCCTTCTCCACGTCAGTCCTCCAGGGCCTCGCTGGAGTATTTGCTACTACCACCAAGATCTGCACCGACGGCGGCTCCAGGCAGGCTCGCGCCCAGACCCTTCTGCGCACACCGCCGCGACACTCCTACTCGTCAGGGCTTCGTGGCGGCGCGTACGGCGCGCGTGAACGCCCCGCACGGCCGCCCCACTTGCCGCTGACGGCAGAGTA
>NW_012027944.1:0-542 GCF_000956235.1 Wasmannia auropunctata
TACGTAAAGCAACACGCCGCGCGAAAGCAACACGCCGCGCGAGACTTAGAAAATTTTCGGGTCGGGTCCGGAGGTAAACCTGGCCGATCGACGCTTCGCATCCCCGCTGGCGCCCTTAATATTACGTCGATTCGCGTATCCCCTGTGTGCCTTGTCGACTCAGTCCCCGTGCAACCCCGTCGTCCGTTCGCCTCGATAGCGGAAAATTTTCGGCGCCGGAGGTAAACGCGGCGAAAGCAACACTCCGCGCGAAAGAAACACGCCGCGCGGGACTTAGAAAATTTTCGGGTCGGGACCGGAGGTAAACCTGGCCGATCGACGCTTCCCCGCTAGCGCCCTTAATATTACGTCGATTTGCGTGCCCGCACGTCTATTCGGCCACGCGAGTGCCCCCGTGCACCCCGTCGACTGTTCGCCACAATAGCGGAGAATTTTCGGAGTCGGAGGTAAACGCGGCGAAAGCAACACGCCGCGCGAAAAGCAACACGCCGCGCGGGACTTAGAAAATTTTCGGGGTCGGGTCCGGAGGCACACAGGGGATA
>NW_012027944.1:12962-13499 GCF_000956235.1 Wasmannia auropunctata
TATCCCCTGTGTGCCTTGTCGACTCAGTTTTTCGGGTCGGGTCCGGAGGTAAACCTGGCCGATCGACGCTTCCCCGCTAGCGCCCTTAATATTACGTCGATTCGCGTGCCCGCACGTCTGTTCGGCCACTCAAGTGCCCCCGTGCACCACCATCGTCCGTTCGCCTCGATAGCGGAGAATTTTCGGCGTCGGTGGTAAAGGCGGCGAAAGCAACACGCCGCGCGAAAGCAACACGCCGCGCGGGACTTAGAAAATTTTCGGGTCGGGTCCGGAGGTAAACCTGGCCGATCGACGCTTCCCCGCAAGCGCCGTTAATATTACTTCGATTCGCGTGCCCGCACGTCTATTTGGCCACCCGAGTACCCCCGTGCACCCCCGTCGACCGTTCGCCTCGATAGCGGAGAATTTTCGGCGCCGGAGGTAAACGCGGCGAAAGCAACACGCCGCGCGAAAGCAACACGCCGCGCGGGACTTAGAAAATTTTCGGGCGGGTCCGGAGGTAAACAAGGCACACAGACGATACCCCGCTAGCGCACT
>NW_012027945.1:0-854 GCF_000956235.1 Wasmannia auropunctata
GTCGGGTCCGAGGTAAACCCTGGCCGATCTACGCTTCCCGCCTAAAGCCCTTAACTGTTACGTCGACTTCGCGTGCCCGCACGTTTATTCGGCCACCCTAGTGCCCCCGTAGCACCCCCGTCGTGCCTTGTCGACTCAGTCCGATAGCGAAGAATTTTCGGCGCCGGAGGTAATCGCGGCGAAAGCAACACGCCGCGCGAAAGCAACACGCCGCGCGGGACTTAGAAAATTTTCGGCTCGGTCGGGTCCGGAGGTAAACCTGGCCGATCGACGCTTCCCCGCTAGCCCCCTTAATATTACGTCGATTCGCGCGCCCGCACGTTTATTCGGCCACCCTACCACCCCCGTGCACCCCCGTCGTCCGTTCGCCCCGATAGCGAAGAATTTTCGGCGCCGGAGGTACACTTGGCCAAAGCAACACGCCGCGGCGGTACCTCGCTTCCAGCGGCTAAGTCCCGCGCGCCTCGGTCTATCGACGTTCGCGCCCATAAGCGGCCGTGCATAAGACCGTGCGTCGCCGACCGCTTGTCCGGTCGGTTGGGTACTATAAGAGGTGCGGTGCGCTCGGCTAGCCGAGCGGTACGATGCGGTCGTGCGTACACGTTACTCGTGTCTCGTACGCCCCGTACGGCTTCTCGAACGTATATGAAACACGGACCGTGATCGTTGCGATGCACGTCGGTCGTTCTTCTCGCTATTGAAGCGGAGAAGTCGTCGACTCTCGCACGGAGGGTGATTTACATCGTTAGACGTCTTCAGCGACGAAACGTCCGGTGTTACGCTCGCCGCGGCGGTACATCGCTTCCAGCGGCTAAGTCCCGCGCGCCTCGGTCTATCGACGACCGCGCCCATAA
>NW_012027945.1:13179-13840 GCF_000956235.1 Wasmannia auropunctata
TATCCCCTGTGTGCCTTGTCGACTCAGTCCCCGATAGCGAAGAATTTTCGGCGCCGGAGGTAATCGCGGCGAAAGCAACACGCCGCGCGAAAGCAACACGCCGCGCGGGACTTAGAAAATTTTCGGCTCGGTCGGGTCCGGAGGTAAACCTGGCCGTTCGACGCTTCCCCGCTAGCGCCCTTAATGTTACGTCGATTCGCGCGCCCGCACGTTTATTCGGCCACCCTACCACCCCGTCGTGCACCCCCGTCGTCCGTTCGCCCCGATAGCGAAGAATTTTCGGCGCCGGAGGTAATCGCGGCGAAAGCAACACGCCGCGCGAAAGCAACACGCCGCGCGGGACTTAGAAAATTTTCGGCTCGGTCGGGTCCGGAGGTAAACCTGGCCGATCGACGCTTCCCCGCTAGCCCCCTTAATATTACGCCGATTCGCGTGCCCGCCCGTTTATTCGGCCACCCTACCACCCCCGTGCACCCCCGTCGTCCGTTCGCCCCGATAGCGAAGAATTTTCGGCGCCGGAGGTAATCGCGGCGAAAGCAACACGCCGCGCGAAAGCAACACGCCGCGCGGGACTTAGAAAATTTTCGGCTCGGTCGGGTCCGGAGGTAAACCTGGCCGTTCGACGCTTCCCCGCTAGCGCCCTTAATGTTACGTCGATTCA
>NW_012027946.1:0-494 GCF_000956235.1 Wasmannia auropunctata
TTTCTCGTGAGCGCGCGCTGAGTCGGCGACTGTAAGGACACACAGAGAGAAGAGAAGAGAGAGAGATCAGTGGAATTGACGGACGATATTGGAGAGCGCGCGTGTCAACGACGCGCACGCAATCCGAGCTAGCCGAGAGCGCGCCTATCTCTATGTTCTCGCGCGCGCTTGTGCCGTGTCACGATGCCGAAGCAAGGACGAGGTAATCTCGTTCGGCGCCGCGTTCCCGCTCGCGCGAGTCACGCACTCCGTGAGCCGCGACACGCGCGCCGCTTCGCGCAACGCACGTACGAGACGTTGCACGCGAGAGACAGGAGGATAAGAGCCGCATATATTTGGAGAGAGGAATCGTGTCGAACGGCAGGTGACGATCCGCGCGCCGCTCTCTCTCACTCGATCGACCACGCCACAACGTTCGTTGCAACGTTGCGTCTGGGACCGTGGACGACGAGTGTCGAGATCGACCGCACGCGAGATCCCCTCCGGTCACACCA
>NW_012027947.1:3102-3424 GCF_000956235.1 Wasmannia auropunctata
TATCCCCTGTGTGCCTTGTCGACTCAGTCTCGGTCGGGTCCGGAGGTAAACCTGGCCGATCGACGCTTCCCCGCTAGCCCCCTTAATATTACGTCGATTCGCGCGCCCGCACGTTTATTCGGCCACCCTACCACCCCCGTGCACCCCCGTCGTCCGTTCGCCCCGATAGCGAAGAATTTTCGGCGCCGGAGGTAATCGCGGCGAAAGCAACACGCCGCGCGAAACCAACACGCCGCGCGGGACTTAGAAAATTTTCGGCTCGGTCGGGTCCGGGAGGTAAATCTGGCCGATCGACGATTCCCCGCTAGCCCCCATAATATTA
>NW_012027948.1:0-434 GCF_000956235.1 Wasmannia auropunctata
GGAGTTCAGACGTGTGCTCTTCCGATCTAAAATGATCGATTACTGTAAAAAGTAAGAGAGAGATAGAGCGAACGACACACGCCCGTCGGGCGAAAGGGAATCCGGTTCCTATTCCGGAACCCGGCAGCGGAACCGCATACAATTCGGGCCCTCGTAAGAGTGTTCGTCGGGGTAACCCAAAATGACCTGGAGACGCCGTCGAGAGATCCGGGAAGAGTTTTCTTTTCTGTATAAGCGTTCGAGTTCCCTGGAAACCTCTAGCAGGGAGATAGGGTTTGGAACGCGAAGAGCACCGCAGTTGCGGCGGTGTCCGGATCTTCCCCTCGGACCTTGAAAATCCAGGAGAGGGCCACGTGGAGGTGTCGCGCCGGTTCGTACCCATATCCGCAGCAGGTCTCCAAGGTAAACTGAGTCGACAAGGCACACAGGGGATA
>NW_012027948.1:12780-13635 GCF_000956235.1 Wasmannia auropunctata
CTAATAAAATTAATGTCTCGGAATATCTTATTTGCAATATTATTTTTTAGATTATTGATATCAAATGTATTTTTATAGTAGCAGCGAATTTAACATCTCATTGAGAGAGTCCAGGTACGAACCCGGACCTGTAGGACAGAAATTACCGGTAGCTGAAGAGTTAAAATGTCACGAAATTGTTTAATTGAAAATTAAATAACAATTTAATGTTTTTATTTTATTTACAGCTAAATCACTATTAATTTATTAATTAAATTCACATTTGGTGCTTAACGAGAACTTCGAAAACTTATACTTTTAATGATCAATTAAATCTAACGTACATACTGTATAGAAAATGAGTAATTTACGAGGAAAAAAGACATACAAGAAATTTTTAGAACCAAGAGACGCAGCAACAACAAGATGTAATCGTCGAACTTTTTTACGATGGATGAAACGCGCCAAAAAGAGTTAATATTTATTACATAATTAATCCTGTAGTTATAAATTCTTCCTCTCTTCTAGCGTTTTGCTGACATATATGTATATTTTGACTCTTTAAAATCTATTGTTCTCTATGTCCTCTCATAAATTCTTCCCGCTTACTCTTTTATTGCCCTCACTCATCTTCATGACCTTATACAACGTTTTTATTGCATGCACCGTAAAATGTATTTTTCTATTTTACGTTTATTGTTTCACATTTTACTTATCTTTCCATCATATATAGTAGTATAATTTTTAAACTCTATTACATAATAAAATTCTAACATATAAAAATTTGATTTATTTTTTATGAAAAAGACGCATAGGCAGGATTATTGTAATAATCTCATGTGGTTATTATAATTCCGAATTATATACAAGGGATCA
>NW_012027949.1:0-438 GCF_000956235.1 Wasmannia auropunctata
CGGAGAGCTCGACCCTGACCCCGGGCCCAAAGCAACCCCGAGAGGGAATCAAGGACACCGAGAGAGTCGTAACATCCTCACCCAACCTATGACTTTCCGGCACCTTCACAAACGCGACTGCCCAGACGTCCTCGAGCATTAGGACAACGCAACCGCCAAGGACGGCCGCTAGGAGTTATGGCTCCAAACAACATTGACCAGCCCGGCGCACTGGACTTCGTAAAGCCAGGACACCTGATCCACCTTCATTGCAAGGGCATGTATCCCTCAGAGGGCAAGATTCGAGTATACATGCATACTCTCAGACTCGCCGTCTTCGGGGCAGCTTGCAGTATAAACGCAATTGAGGCACTACCGGTGGCGTGTGATAACCGGGCCTCCTACGTCTAGCAGGATGAGCTCAAGATAAGATCGGAAGAGCACACGTCTGAACTCCAG
>NW_012027949.1:12721-13521 GCF_000956235.1 Wasmannia auropunctata
TGTATTTTTAGAAATATTTCTATGCTTTATAAAAATTATATATATGTCCTCGAGTTTTCAAAAAGAGAGATTTTTAAAATTATTTATTTCCTTTAATAAAATCATATCCATGTCCTCGAATATTCGAAAAGAGAAATTGCATTTTTAGAAATATTTATAATCTTTAAAAAAATTATATACATAACCTGCAGTCTCCAAAATAAGAGATTGCATTTTTAGAAATATTTTTTTGCTTTAAAAACATAATATACATGTTGTCGAATTTTTCAAATGAGAGATTGCCTTTATACGAATATCTCTTTGTTTTAAACACATTATACATATATATATATATATATATATTTCTTCGAGTCTTCGAAATTAGAGATTGCATTTTCAGAAATATTTCTTTGCTTTAAAAACATTATATACGTGTCCTCGAGTCTTCGAAGTGAGGGATTACATTATTAAAAATTTCTAATTGCTTTTCAAGAAATTCAATGTATGTCCTTAAGTCTTCGAAGTGAAAAATTGCATTTTTACAAATATTTATATGCTTTAAAAAAATTATACACATAAGCTCGAATTTTCGGAGTGAGTGATTGTTTTTAGAAATATTTATTTGCTTTAATAAAACTATGTGCCGGTCCTCGAGTCTACGAAACGAGAGATTGCATTTTTAAAAATATTTATTTGCTTTAAAATAATTATATAGATGTCCTCGAGTCTTCGAAGTAACAGATTACATTTTACAGAACTATTCCTTTGCTTTAAAAACATTATATACATGTCCTCGAGTGTTCGAAGTGAGAGATTATATA
>NW_012027950.1:0-696 GCF_000956235.1 Wasmannia auropunctata
CCGGTTCTCGTCTCATTCCCCCGCGCGATCGCGCGCCGGTTGGAGACGAGAGACGCTCCGCTCGCGCGACGATGTCGTCTCACGTTGTGCCGTAGCCCCCTGCAAACGGGGCGGCGGTCCGCGCGTGCTCGGACGCGCGGCCAGGCTGATCGAAGGGCCCCCATTCCCTCGCGAGTGGCGTTGATCCCGGAGGATCCCACTCTCCCCGTCGACTCTCCGTGCCTCCTCGCGCGCTGCCCGCGCGCCGAGAGACGTGTGCTCTTCCGATCTTGGAAGACGAGGAGAGAGAGATGGTGAAGCCCCGGCGAGAGATGGCCACGAGAGAGAGGAGTGAAGCAAATACCGAAACATGTTTGACAGCGTTGCGAAAGCACGCAAGATGAACGATTACCCTGAACGGTGGATCACTTGGCTCGTGGGTCGATGAAGAACGCAGCTAATTGCGCGTCAACTTGTGAACTGCAGGACACATGAACATCGACATTTCGAACGCACATTGCGGTCCACGGATACAATTCCCGGACCACGCCTGGCTGAGGGTCGTTTTAGTACCAACAGACTGCTTGCGCCCACTCTCGTCGTCGCGCACCCGCCTTAACACTTTGGTGGTGCGCGCGACGATATAGAGAGAGGAGCGTACGAGCGATCGTTGGACGTTCGCCGAGCTGAGCGAGACGCGCTCCCTCCCATCTTTCA
>NW_012027951.1:0-414 GCF_000956235.1 Wasmannia auropunctata
TCCTCTTCCGCTCGAATGGCCCATCGAGCAATATTAATATCATGAACAGTGACTCCTCTTTCTAAACTTTCTTGAAATTTATTTAATGTGAACGATGAAATTAATTTCAGCTTCTCCAGTCTATTTCCACCTCTCCTTATTTGTTCCTTCCATCTTCGTAACTGGCGTAGTGATGTTACTTTTCGAAACATATGTTTTACGTTTTGAAGCGACTTTGGTCTAGCCGTACCGTCAGGTTTCCAAAATTCTACGGCTCTTCTTTTATATTCGATTGGTATATCATCATTTATACATACCATTTCTTTAACATCATACGATTTTTCTTCTCTTTCATTTTCTCTTTCTTCTTGTTCATTCCATTCTTCTTCTTCAATTAATTCCGCTTCTGGAATATCGAAAGAATTTTAAAAATCA
>NW_012027951.1:1236-3052 GCF_000956235.1 Wasmannia auropunctata
GATGTGTATAAGAGACAGGGACACTTGGGTCCCTTTCCTTGTTAGAATTTTTTTATACGATCAATATGTGTGTGTGTGTGGATGTGTGTGTTTTCAATTAGAATTCAAAATCTCCAAAAAGGAGACGCGGTAGTGGCTTGGTGTTAAGTGTTTACTAATAAAATATCATGTCATTATATGTCAAGCCACGCCGAGTCCCTTCACGCGAGCCGTCGCGTTGCGAGCATCTTCGATTATGAGATTTCAATAACGGTCGAACCGATTAAGTTCCAAGTAGGCTTAATCGACAGCGTGGGTTCGATTTGTGTAATAAAAGTATTTTTATTTTTTTTCTACGTGCTCTAAGAGCGAAGATATTGTAATGCAAAGTACGAAATAAACGAAATGTTGAGATATCAAAATATGTCGAATCATCGCTCGCGTCATGTTATGTATTTCGTCCCTTGTTTGCGTATATTTCACGTGTACACATCGTGTTCCGCTTCCGGTCAACGAAAAACCTTCAACGTCGTGTTTGAGAGGAGTCGCATGCCGCGCTCTTCAGTGCGAGCGTAGCCATAGCCGAAGCAAGACCAAGGAGAGAATAAAAGTGAATTTCAAGTTTATCCAAATCGCCTTTCTTCTCATTATCCCATACCTGCAGCCCCCGTACCCCAACACTTATAGTTAAAATTTTGTTTCGCCAAATTAAAGAGTACATTTTTGCAAATATTTTTCATTCTGATTATTAAATGATATAATATAAATCATATAAATGATATAAATTAAAAAAATACAGTAATTCGTACTATAATATGTAAAAGTTCAAAATATTTCGCAAGTTTTAAAATAAAATAAAAATTTCTTCCTGACTTATACTTTCCAAGATATGCAGTTAAAAAACGTCTCTTGCTTATTTTTACAATAACTTTTTAAATAATTAATACTTTTAACTAAAATTATAGAAATAAAAATAGAAAATTCTAGTCTTGTCAAATACTAAGAGAATATTAATATTAAACAAAATCGTATACCTGACTTTAAAGCGTTGGTGAACTGGCATGGAAATTGTTTTACTTAATTTTACCTTTTAAAACATAGTTGCTTTTAATTTCAGAAACGATACACGATAATATATCAGATAATACAGAGTATTTTCCTAGACTCAAAAAGAGGAAGAATATAAATTCCTCTTCTAACAAAAAAGAGTCACAAAGATAAGAGAGCAAAATAAAATAAATAAGAAACACTGTTCCAGCTGTAGACAACTAAAAGGTTTATTTTAATGCTTACTTAACAATTTTATACAAAATTTTCTAATATTTCTAATTTTATAATATTCAACGTTAAAACTACGAGGTCTGTTCAAAAAGTATCGCGAATTTTGAATTTCCGCGGGTTACGTATATTCGATTTCGATTTTTTTGTGGCGTTATGTTGGTACTCATGTCTCTCACTTACGCCGACAAGTTCGGCCATTTTGAATGTTTAGTTAATTTTTGACAGCTGCTTTGCTTGTACGTATTTTGGCTTGTCTTCGATTTTTGCCTATTCCAAAAAATGAAAAATCAAAGAATCTGTATCAAATTTTGTGTGAAAAACAAAATTAAGTGCGCGGACGCATTCCGAATGTTGACTGTGGCATATGGTGAAGTTACCTTGGACCGAAGCAACGTTTATCGGTGGTACAAAATGTTCTCAGAGGGCCGAGAAGATGTGAACGACGAAGAGCGTGCCGGACGAGCACGTCAACAACAGACGAAAACATTGATGAAGTGAAGAAAATAGTATTGGCCAATCGTCGAATCACCGTTAGAGAAGTTGCTGAGGACCTAAA
>NW_012027951.1:3072-4211 GCF_000956235.1 Wasmannia auropunctata
AAACCTTCAACGTCGTGTTTGAGAGGAGTCGCATGCCGCGCTCTTCAGTGCGAGCGTAGCCATAGCCGAAGCAAGACCAAGGAGAGAATAAAAGTGAATTTCAAGTTTATCCAAATCGCCTTTCTTCTCATTATCCCATACCTGCAGAGCAGCCCCCGCACCCCAACACGAAATAATAAAATACGACATCAAAATACTAGGTATGTAAGAGACAAGATGGAAGAGTAGAAGCATTAGGGATACGAGGACACACACAGTATTCCGACTAGAATTTGTTGTCAGGTTGACCTAATATGTTATAAGGACTTGGTTAATGTAAGGTAATCCTGAATAAGGTACACCTAAGAAAATCCTTATCAGGTTTGAGTCTGGATGACCTTTGTAAGGTTAAAATAATGAGGAATACATTAAGACCTTCTTACATTATCCCGATATTCCAAAGTAGAAATTTTTTTCAGATTTACATTACTAGTACCTTCTAAGGACCTTGCTTTTTTAGACCTTATCTTTATAAGATTATTTCTGTTAGGTTTTCCACATCTGGTCCAAATTCGGACCATATATACATTACCTTATTTTATAATACATGTATTGAAGTATATATGTTGTGACGTGACGTTTTTGATTTGTGACCGTCCGTCACAAGGGTCATAACGCCCGACCGAGGAAGCGCGGTTTTGGATCCTGTGTCCTCCCCAATTTAGGGAGACGAGCGTATCCGCGCGCATTGCGTTTTCTGTCATATTGTCTGCGCGCTTTATTTAATCTTTTCTCTCCTCATGAGCGTAACCATAGGTAGAGATCGGCGGCCGAACTGCGCGTGTAAGAAATCGTCTACACCGATCGGCGAGAAGAAGAGGAACATCGGCATTGGAACGACTGGCTCATCGCAGAAAAAACGGAGCACGCAGCAACTCGGGTGGAAAGCCTACTACATTGAGGCAACGGACCCTCACGATCTGTCGAGGACCGGATTGCCGACGGCGAAAGGTGCTGAGGCGAGACGGACGAGCAGAGTCGACGCCAAAGAACGGAGAGGGTCGCGAGTCTAATTTGAAGTCTGCGCTACCGATTGCGAGCGAGCTGATCACGTGCGACGCCGCAATTCGTGGGCGTCGCGCTCGCAGGGCAAGGGCCAA
>NW_012027951.1:4231-10469 GCF_000956235.1 Wasmannia auropunctata
ATCCCGCTGAGTTGCCGAGTACCGGAACATAGTTTGGAGATCGTAGCTGCCGCTCTTGGTGAGACGAACGTTGAAGAATAATATTGTCAGTCGCCGGTTTCATTGTCGGGCGGATCGCGCTATTAAAGTTTTGTTGTCCGCGTAATCGTATGTTCGTGTGTAGAGTCTGTGTGCCGCGCCGTCCGCTCGGCATAAGGTTACGCGAATTGAGTAGAGTAATTGCGCTCGCTGTGCCACAGCTGGGTCATTTGTGCGTTAGTTAAGTGTTATTTCGTGTTTCTTTCCTGTTAATAAGTTGTGCGAATTATTGCGTGTTGGCGTGCCGAATGTCGGCAGGATTTCGGAATATCGCGACGCCACGTGGCGTGTGATCCGTCGTTACGCCGTGCGAGGCGTACTCGCGTACAGCGATCGGATATTTCGCGGATTGGAAATGGCGTAAGAACGAAAGCTCGTACACCGGTCAGTCCTCGTAACTGATGAGAAACGAACGGTTGCCGCTCTGTCACACGCGGCCTGAGAGAACATTTGTATCTCGCAGTACACGTAATTATATTTGTTATCTGTTATAGAAAACTCTGTGTATTCGATCTTGCCCTTGCTCTTCCACATTCCTCCGCGCTCCACGAACCGCCCCTCTTTCCGAACCGAATTTCGGGGCTGAGTTGCCGGCCATCGGAATCGTTCCAGATCGTGGCAGTCAGGAGTTAGAGCGCCTTAATCTTTTCGCGTCGTTGCGTAACGGACAGCCTACGCGTATCCGAGATTACGATTCGTGCAGTAATTCGAAGGGTGGCACGCCCGCTCGTGCCTGGCGCCCAACTTCGCGTTTTCAGTTGCCGCGTGATTCCGAGCTATCGAGATCACTGTTATTCGCCCTGACTGTAGCGACGGCTAACGATCGATCTTGTTTTCCGGCTTGCAAAAGACGGTTACAATATATAACATATATGTCTGTTATTTTACATGATAAATTTTATATATATATGTATATATATATATACCTATATATATATCAATCGAATAGTGTGACGACAATTTTTAGTATGCATTGATTACTTTGACTACTTCTGACTATTTTGACGACTGTCGTCAAAATTGTAGCGGTCTACCGAATAGTTTAACGACGTCGTGAAATTAACTCGAAACAGTGAATTGACTACTTTTACGACTATGTATTTTGACGACAATGTAGGTGTCTAGTGATGATTTTGACGACAGTAAAAAAACGCTGTTAAGAAATAAAATAAAGATGTAGACATGCTAAAAACTGTTTTCACGCACATTTTTATATTTCTATAAAAATAATTATGTGAAAATTAAAGTTATAAATTATAATTAAAATAATATACACTATGTACGTTACTTTTTTGGAGTTCTATTTATAATTTATAATGTTTTATATTTTTCAAATTCTGTTTATAATTTTTTTAACTACACATTGAGTACAGTCAACATAACTAACACTTGTTTTAAATTTGAAAGTATAGAAAAGTAATTATAAAAAGAATTACGTCGGAACAAAAATTATAATGCTTAAATTAAAATATTTATATAACAAAGATTATAAGTTCCACACTATACTGAGAAGTTCTAGTAGAATCTTTTCTTTTGTAAAGTAATCTATATGTTACAATGTCTCACCAAAGTAAATATATGTAGAAAACATATAATGAAACTACAAAAACTTTAAATAAACTAAACATCAAATATTGTAGGAGACATTTATTGCAATTTTCAAATATTATTTATAAAAATATGTTAATTTTGTAGTTTTGATTTGGATAGCTAATGTATCCGCGGAGAAATCTACCTGTTTTGCATGCCTCGGTATTGTAGGAATCCTTGAGTGATGCAATATCAGATTTTAAAATCAAACCTCTGTGTATGGTATTTGCGAAAAAAAACATTTTTTCCGTCCTCTTAAGTAGATCCTGCTTTATAGAGTTTTGTAGGTTGTACGATCGTAAACAAATAGATTGCGACATTTTTATAATATAATTTGATTTCGGAACGTAGTAAAATTTTGCAAATGCAAATCACGATTGGTGTACTATCTAGAAACTAAAAATAGTACACCAATCATAGTTCGAATTTGCAAAATATTAGTACATTCCGAAAGCAAATAAAAAAAGTGTCACAACGTGTTTGTCAACGACCATGCACAGAAAAATGTAAGTAATAAGCGAATCGATCAATCACAGTTGAGAATGTAAGATAATAACATAAGCAGTAGCAAATCAAACATGTTGATTTGCCTACTGGTTACCTTTTTATGTGCTAGGATCTGCTAGGGTCTGCTAGGGTCTATAGGCTCCGATAAGTTTTAAGTCTGTTCACAATGCTACAAATCGATTCGAGATCTAGGACTGAGAGAGAACTGAACAAACGCATTTGGACAATTCTGCATATGTTTGGATAAAAGGTTTGTTCTTTTTAACTAAATTTTTTGCTTAGCGTTAATCTCTACATTGGAAAGAAAAAGAAGAAAGATGAACGGAGCGAGTTCAGCTAAAAAAAATTTAATATTATCAACATATGTTTTGTATGTCTAAACTATGTAGTTATTAGGAATAATTCACACCTTGACAAAAAAGCACAAAACAGAAAAGCAGAAGCCAATCAGAACTCGCGCTGGTAGCAAGAAAAGCAGAAAAGAAAGTATCGACTACCAGCGCGAGTTCTGATTGGTTTCTGCTTTCTGTCAAGGTGTGAATTCACCTGCAGGAAACGTACAAGACAACATTAATTAAACTTTACTAGATTCCCGCCTTTCCGCGCGTTTTGTTCCGTCTTGTTTGATTACCCTATATTACATGGAGTATATTTTAAGCGGAAAAGCGGAACGGAAAATTATAAATGATTAATTTTTAGTAATATTTATTGATTAAAATGCTTGTACTTAATAGATAAGGTAAGTATAATAAAAATTGTAATGAATTAAGTAACCACAATTTTTAAAAATGATTATACATGTCACCAAACCTTTTCGCTTTTTTATGAAAATTGTGCTCCATGTAATATAAGATAATCAAAGTACGGAACAGAACACGTGAAAACGCGGAAATCTGGTAAATTTTATTTAATTCTGTTTTCCACGTTTCTGCATTTTCGCATTTCCGTGCTTCATGTACATACTAGCACCTACATACACTCGTAATACGTAATAAAAAGATAGAAATATTTTTGAAATTTTTAGCGAAAGTGGGAAAAGAATTTTATTACAGTCTAATGTTGCAGCAACAAAGAACTGACTCCATATTTGTGTAAAGTATACAAAGCTTTTATATTTTAATTATTATACATAATATATATATATATTTATTTAACAATATTTATATCATTAATATACATTGGCTCTTTTTTTATGCGCTAATTATGGAAAGTACAAAACTTTTGCTTCATATACTAAGAAACTAAAATGCTAAATTAATTTTAGACCTAATATATATTAAAAGTAAATGCATAGCAAAACAATATTTTTTTGTTTTAACATTTTACAATGTGTAAAGTCTGCATCAGATTATGCATTAAAGATTGAAATTGTACCAAATTTAATTGATCAGAACGAAAATATATTATATAATTAATAATAATAAGTGAATATTTATTATGTAATTTCAAGGAATTTCAATTTTCAATGTATAAATCTGATGCGAGGTTAACAATAACTAAAATGCTAAATTAATTTCAGACATAATATATGCTAACAGTAAATGCATTGCAAAAAAAATATTCTTTGTTTTCACATTTTACAATGTGTGAAGTATTGGATTATGCATTGAAGAAAAAAATTATAAAAAATTTAACTAATCAGAACAAAAATTTAATGTATTATTAATAATAATAATAAACGAATATTTATTATGTAATTTTCATAGATTAATTTCAAATTTCAAGGAATTTCAATTTTCAATGTATAATCTAATGCGGAATTAATACAGACATACAAAGCAATAGATATACTGTCAAATGATTAGATAATACATATACACAAATAACTAATTTAATTTTTTTTACTTAAAATATTTAGTATCGTAATTGTATATCATATTTCTATATGTCAGGTACAATACATGCACAATATAAATTGAAAAACAGTATAAATTAAGAATATAAGATATACGTGCGCACGATATAAAATTTTTTTTTTTTTTAAGCATATTATGCATCTATCATTATATTCTTATATTATATTTGCAATAGATCACTTGCAGATATAATATAAGAACATAATCTTTATCTTTTCTAATATAAGAACACAGTCATTATCTTTTCTTACTCTACATTTATTGCATATGATTGACTAGGTAGTTTCTATAATTTAACACTTGTAGCGATATGATGTATTGATTCTTGCGTTGATATGATGTAATTATCATTATTAAGATCAATGAAAAAAAAGATTGATTAAAGTAAAGCCTTATTATTATGCCTATGCATCTATCGTTATATTCTTATATTATATGTGCAATAATGATCTTTTTCTTGCACTGCACTTATTGCATATGATCAACTAGGCAGTTTCTATAACTACCACGGATTATACTGCTTGCTCAAAATGCAAGGGATTTTTCGCCAAAAGTACAACAATATCGGACGTTTTTTGTTAGCATTAAAGAAAATTAATGAGGATATCGAAGATTTCCAATCCTAATCTTAATAAATATCATCATAAAATTTATGATCACTGCATCAAACCAATTAATATATTAGGTTATAACAACAAAGAAAAAACATATCAAGCACCCGCCACTGCATCTACATTATCAACACTAATTAAACAAATAGGAAACATCTTTACTGCAGAATGCATTAAGACAGATGATACAAAAAAAAAGAAAGCAGTCAAAGATTTTTCGAAATTGTTAACTGATATTGAAACCAAGCCTGTAACTGAAACACAAACAGCTAACAAAAGACATAAAAAAATCATTCTTTTATCATTAGAAAATATTAACTCTTTATACAAATATTTGACAAAAACTAGAACGGAAGTTTATATGGCGTTATAAAGTTCTTTTTCTTATTCCAAATGACTCTTTTTAGCAGAGGTAATTACATTAACATCTATTCACGTATTTAACAGACGGCAGCCAGGAGAAATAGAAGGATACTTATTTAAGACTTTAACACTTACGAAAAAGTAAATGAACATATGAATAGCGATATATAAATCATTATCAACAGAAGATAGACAAATTTCTCAATATTTAGAAGTGAGGTTCAAGGAGATACACAATTAGATAACGAATCTTCATCAGATTATGAAGACGAAAATCTTAACGATTCTTTTAACGATAATGATATTATAATCGATATCGCTGCTCATAACCTCCAATTATATTAATTGCTTCGATGCAGTTATCATAAATTTTAGGATGATAAATTGATTGAAAATCTTCGATATCCATATTAATTTTCTTTAACACCGAAAATAACGTCCGAGAACACGTACCTAATCAAGCTCATCATATTATATTGATATATCATATTATATTGATGTTGATCAATGTATTTCGTGCAAAATTTATTTGCATAGAAAATTAATACCACATTGTATCTAATTATACGTGAGACTTCGTCATCTCTCATTACAGGAAACACTATTTTTATTGTTTCATTTGCTAAGTAATGCATTCTGTAAGTTACTCTTCTATCCATAATCATAATACTCTTATTATTGCTGAAATTCTTTTTATGACAATTACTTGTATGGTAACGTATTGTTTTTAGCGAAAAATCCTTTGCATTTTGAGCAAGCAGTATAATCTGTGGCAGTTTTAATGGAAGTTACCTTAGGGAGTCTATATACAATTAATTGCCCGGTATTTATGTTTCCATTTGTGTTGAATATGAAATTACCTTGTTTTTGTAAGATATCTATTATCTTCTTTCTTACCTAATTTTTTTTGGCAAAACAACGAATTTTTTACTTCAACTTTATCACGATGCACTGTTTCTAAGTGCCGTGCAAGTTGAGATTGCAGTTTATGACAGAAAACATACAATAGTTCTGTTTAGACTTAACGTTACTTTTAACGACATTGCTTCGTCATTACATGCTAATGTACCGATTTCATTTATTTTTGAAGTATCTAAACTGGATTGCAAAGATACAGAATTTCTTACATCTGAATCCTTGTGTAGACTTATATCATCTGATTACATATATTCATTTTCTGAAGGTATATACTCGTATTCATCATTATTTCTGGTATCTGATTATCTATATTTA
>NW_012027951.1:11648-13080 GCF_000956235.1 Wasmannia auropunctata
ACTCACCATAGACTATTGGAACATCTGTTTTCCCCAGATAATCACAATTTTGTGTATCAGTCTTACTTTTCTTTCTGTTATCATCAATATAGTTTATTGATTTATTACGATCCAATATTGGTTTATTGCTATCTAATATTGTAATATAAAATGAAAACAGATTACACGCCAAGAAAATCAGATATATAAGAATATTTTGTAATAGCAAAAATATGTGTACCAAAATTAGCATTTCCTTGATGAAAACAATTTTTCATTTGGATCATTTGCTCATAATCTTTGATTAGTGTATCAGTCTCTGCATTGTTTTTATTGCGATCAGCGTCATTTTTTATGTTGCAATCTGATACTGAAATATGTATATACAAATAGGTCGAGTACTCAAATATAATAGAATTTATATTGATACTTTATAATTATAATATATAATTAATAATATATGACTGATTGTAATATATAAAGATATACTAGAAGACAGATAAAATATGTACTAGAAAATATTAATAATTTCTTAATCAATGTAATTTTTCATTTCAGAATCAATTTTGTTTTGTAGATACTTGCATCAGTAAAGACATTTTTTACAATATTATAAATAAATGTCGCGTAGAATAAAAAATAACTGATTCCGTGTTTGTTACCTGAGTTCTCTGCAGCAATCGTGAAAATAGTAGCATTTTTACGTGCTACTTTCTTATGTAGTTTCAATTTTGTTATTTTCACATTTCTTATTCTTATAGTATCAAATTTTTTGCACATAATATATGGTATACCTTTATGTATATTTTGTAATATTTGCTGTAATAGTTGTTTGTCATCTGTAATGTTAAAGAAAACAGTTATTGATTGGTACGTCCACAATGTTTATTTTCATGTTTATTTTTTAATCCCAAATAAATATAAATGGATAAAGCAAATAGAGTTCAAAATTAGATAACGTTAGAGTACAAGTATAAAAATAATATAAATATAAAAATAATGTTAATGTTTGTTATATTTATGCATTTATTTTAATATATATATTAACTTATTTTTAAACATGCAAACATAGGTTATGTTAAGTTTACATAATAAACTATATAATAAATTATATATATTAGACTTATAGAATAAAACACGAAAAACAAAAACTGTAGTTATAAAATACTACTTACCGTTTTTTCCTATAATGTTTGCTGGATATCTACGTCCATCACTATATTTGACTGTTGTTACATCTTTTTTAGCAATAATATTTTTAGAACTACACACATATTGTACATTATCAACAAATTTTACTAAGGCATACATGTTTCAAAGAAGGAAACTCAAAGAAATTGATTTAGTATGTAAAACTGCGAAATAACGTATCCTTCCACTTTTTCTCAAGATTAATAGCAATTTTTAAGATTTATCATCACCGAAACAGTTTAGAAAGGTAATAACCATGTTG
>NW_012027952.1:0-474 GCF_000956235.1 Wasmannia auropunctata
TATCCCCTGTGTGCCTTGTCGACTCAGTGTCGATCGGCCAGGTTTACCTCCGGACCCGACCCGAAAATTTTCTAAGTCCCGCGCGGCGTGTTGCTTTCGCGCGGCGTGTTGCTTTCGCCGCGTTTACCTCCGGCGCCGAAAATTCTCCGCTATCGAGGCGAACGGTCGACGGGGGTGCACGGGGGCACTTGAGTGGCCGAACAGACGTGCGGGCACGCGAATACGACGTAATATTAAGGCGCTAGCGGGTAAGCGTCGATCGGCCAGGTTTACCTCCGGACCCGACCCGAAAATTTTCTAAGTCTCGCGCGGCGTGTTGCTTTCGCGCGGCGTGTTGCTTTCGCCGCGTTTACCTCCGGCGACCGAAAATTCTCCGCTATCGAGGCGAACGGTCGGACGGGGTGCACGGGGGCACTTGAGTGGCCGAACAGACATGCGGGGCACGCGAATCGACGTAATATTAAGGGGCGCTAA
>NW_012027952.1:8125-8718 GCF_000956235.1 Wasmannia auropunctata
TATCCCCTGTGTGCCTTGTCGACTCATCGTGTTGCTTTCGCGCGGCGTGTTTCTTTCGCCGCGTTTACCTCCGGCGCCAAAAATTCTCCGCTATCGAGGCGAACGGACGACGGGGGTGCACGGGGGCACTCGGGTGGCCAAATAGACGTGCGGGCACGCGAATCGAAGTAATATTAACGGCGCTTGCGGGGAAGCGTCGATCGGCCAGGTTTACCTCCGGACCCGACCCGAAAATTTTCTAAGTCCCGCGCGGCGTGTTGCTTTCGCGCGGCGTGTTGCTTTCGCCGCCTTTACCACCGACGCCGAAAATTCTCCGCTATCGAGGCGAACGGACGATGGTGGTGCACGGGGGCACTTGAGTGGCCGAACAGACGTGCGGGCACGCGAATCGACGTAATATTAAGGACGCTAGCGGGAAGCGTCGATCGGCCAGGTTTACCTCCGGACCCGACAGAGCCAAAAATAGAAATTTTCTAAGTCCCGCGCGGCGTGTTGCTTTCGCGCGGCGTGTTGCTTTCGCCGTCGTTTACCTCCGGCGCCGAAAATTTTCCGCTATCGTGGCGAACGGACGACGGGGGTGCACGGGGGCACTA
>NW_012027953.1:0-554 GCF_000956235.1 Wasmannia auropunctata
TATCCCCTGTGTGCCTTGTCGACTCAGTTTCGAGGCGAACGGACGACGGGGGTGCACGGGGGCACTTGGGTGGCCGAATAGACGTGCGGGCACTCAAATCGACGTAATATTAAGGGCGCTAGCGCGGAAGCGTCGATCGGCCAGGTTTACCTCCGGACCCGACAAATCCAAAAATTTTCCAAGTCCCGCGCGGTGTGTTGCTTTCGCGCGGCGTGTTGCTCTCGCCGCGTTTACCTCCGGCGCCAAAAATTCTCCGCTATCGTGGCGAACGGACGACGGGGGTGCACGGGGGCACTCGGGTGGCCGAATAGACGTGCGGGCACGCGAATCGACGTAATATTAAGGGCGCCAGCGGGGGAAGCGTCGATCGGCCAGGTTTACCTCCGGACCCGACCCGAAAATTTTCTAAGTCCCGCGCGGTGTGTTGCTTTTGCGCGGAGTGTTGCTTTCGCCGCGTTTACCTCCGGCGCCGAAAATTCTCCGCTATCGAGGCGAACGGACGACGGGGGTGCACGGGGGCACTCGGACTGAGTCGACAAGGCACACAGGGGATA
>NW_012027953.1:12756-13460 GCF_000956235.1 Wasmannia auropunctata
TATCCCCTGTGTGCCTTGTCGACTCAGAAAATTTTCCGCTACCGAGGCGAACGGACGACGGGGTGCACGGAGTCACTCGAGTGGCCGAATAGACGTGCGGGCACTCAAATCGACGTAATATTAAGGGCGCTAGCGCGGAAGCGTCGATCGGCCAGGTTTACCTCCGGACCCGACAGAGCCGAAAATTTTCTAAGTCTCGCGCGGCGTGTTGCTTTCGCGCGGCGTGTTGCTTTCGCCGCGTTTACCTCCGGCGCCGAAAATTCTCCGCTACCGAGGCGAACGGACGACGGGGGTGCACGGGGGCACTCGGGTGGCCGAATAGACGTGCGGGCACGCGAATCGACGTAATATTAAGGGCGCCAGCGGGGAAGCGAAGCGTCGATCGGCCAGGTTTACCTCCGGACCCGACCCGAAAATTTTCTAAGTCCCGCGCGGCGTGTTCCTCTCGCGCGGCGTGTTGCATTCGCCGCGTTTACCTCCGGCCCCAAAAATTCTCCGCTATCGAGGCGAACGGACGACGGGGATGCACGGTGCACTCGGGTGGCCGAATAGACGTGCGGGCACGCGAATCGACGTAATATTAAAGGGCGCTAGCGGGGAAGCGTCGATCGGCCAGGGTTTACCTCCGGACCCGACAGAGCCAAAAATTTTCAAGTCTCGCGCGGCGTGTTGCTTTACTGAGTCGACAAGGCACACAGGGGATA
>NW_012027954.1:0-430 GCF_000956235.1 Wasmannia auropunctata
TATGGAAGGGACGCTTTTATTAGATCAAAACCAATCGGTGGCGGGCGGTCTCCGTCCGTCCACCGTTTATTTTGGTGACTCTGAATAACTTTGTGCTGATCGCACGGTCCTAGCACCGGCGACGCATCTTTCAAATGTCTGCCTTATCAACTGTCGATGGTAGGTTCTGCGCCTACCATGGTTGTAACGGGTAACGGGGAATCAGGGTTCGATTCCGGAGAGGGAGCCTGAGAAACGGCTACCACATCCAAGGAAGGCAGCAGGCGCGCAAATTACCCACTCCCGGCACGGGGAGGTAGTGACGAAAAATAACGATACGGGACTCATCCGAGGCCCCGTAATCGGAATGAGTACACTTTAAATCCTTTAACGAGGATCCATTGGAGGGCAAGTCTGGTGCCAACTGAGTCGACAAGGCACACAGGGGATA
>NW_012027954.1:2768-3094 GCF_000956235.1 Wasmannia auropunctata
TATCCCCTGTGTGCCTTGTCGACTCAGTCCGACTTGTGATTTATCGCATCGGTGGCGGGTGTTTCTCTCGTCTTCGTCGCCCGATGGTTTTTCAAAGATTTCCGCCCCGGCTCTCGTCTCATTCCCCCGCGCGATCGCGCGCCGGTTGGAGACGAGAGACGCTCCGCTCGCGCGACGATGTCGTCTCACGTTGTGCCGTAGCCCCCTGCAAACGGGGCGGCGGTCCGCGCGTGCTCGGACGCGCGGCCAGGCTGATCGAAGGGCCCCCATTCCCTCGCGAGTGGCGTTGATCCCGGAGGATCCCACTCTCCCCCGTCGACTATCCA
>NW_012027955.1:0-738 GCF_000956235.1 Wasmannia auropunctata
TAACTTTCTTTTCGTTTACTATGAACATTGTAAACGTAGTTAGAAATAAATTTAATCGTATCAATTAATTCTTAAACTCTCTATAATTTATTAAGCGATCTCACCCTCGTTCACTTCCCTCTTCACTGCAGAAAATCGCACTGGTCCGATCCTGAGTCAAAAGGATTAAGTTCCTTGACCAAAACAGGACCAACGATCGCGCTGGCTTGAGATCGAGTAACATCGTTCCTTCAGGACGTTGACTCGTCAGTCAAGCCCGATTAAAGCGCCTTCGACTCACACATATGCCACCGCGCCTATTTGCGAGACAGGCTATCTAGTTACGTCCTTCCGTATCCTCCTCCTTCTCTCGAATCCAGCCTCGTTTCTAAACGGGACTCTCTTTGATTTTTCCTTTCTTTAAAGATAAATCATTTCCCGGGGATTGGACGTAACAGTATATACAGGGTGGATCATTTTAATCCATCCAGTCGAATATCTCGAAAATCAAGCCCGGGAGAGAAAAATTTTTCAGACAAAAGTTTTCGGACTTTGAGGGAGACATAAGATGATAACATTGGTTTGACCCTGAGTGGCGTTGTCAAGGTCAAGACAAGGTCAATTTGAATTTTTTTAATGGAACCCTCAATTTTTCATTACATATTCTTATAGCACGCCTAGAGAACTTTCCAAAACACATAAATAAAATATTTTTTTATGAAATAAATCTTGAGTTATCAAGCTTGAAAGTTGGAGAAC
>NW_012027955.1:12746-13295 GCF_000956235.1 Wasmannia auropunctata
CAATTCAACAATGTAAATAAAATAAATTGATTTTTCAGATGCCTGCACTATTTAGTTCGAGCGAAAAGTTGGAGGTCCACACCATAGACTGTGGGGAGATGAACGAATGCGCGATCAGGTTACCGAGCGAAGACGACAAGTGGCTAAATTTTAACAACTACAGCAGGAAGGAACGTGTCCCGTTTGTCGACCTGGTGTATGCCGACCTGGAATGTATCCTGACAAAAATGGAGAGAGATCCGGAAACACCGAGCTACAAATATCAGCATCATCAAGTATTTAGCATAGGTTATTACGTACACTGCTCGTATAATGACGCGTTATCGACGTATCAGTTTCGCCGCGATACGGATTGCGTTGCATGGTTCGCAGATGAATTAAGATGTTTAGCACACAAAGTAAAATCTATTATATCCACTAATGTACCCATGACAGATTTCACGCGAAACGATTGGGAAAGATTTCACAACGGTACACACTGTCACGTGTGCGAGAAACCGTTTGCGCCTGACGACTCGCGGGTACGCGATCACTGTCATTTGACTGGGC
>NW_012027956.1:0-321 GCF_000956235.1 Wasmannia auropunctata
GTGACTGGAGTTCAGACGTGTGCTCTTCCGATCTGTCTCTATGCGTACTGAACATCGAGATCAAGCCAGCTTTTGCCCTTTTGCTCTACGCGAGGTTTCTGTCCTCGCTGAGCTGGCCTTAGGACACCTGCGTTATTCTTTGACAGATGTACCGCCCCAGTCAAACTCCCCGCCTGGCAGTGTCCTCGAATCGGATCACGCGGGAGTACAAACGGCGATCGGCCGAGGCCTCACGCCACTCTGACACGCTTGGCTCTAGAACACCGTGACCGCCGGGGCACGAAGCCCTCGGGACTGAGTCGACAAGGCACACAGGGGATA
>NW_012027956.1:2937-3310 GCF_000956235.1 Wasmannia auropunctata
GGCCTGATACCTTGCGTGTACCGCCGGGCAGCCGGCCGGGCGACCGGGGGTTTGACGCGCGCCGTTTTACCGGCGGCGCGTCAGTCACCGCACCCGGGCCGTAGACCGACACCCAGCGGGTCGCGACGTTCTACTAGGGGAGAAGTGCACGACGGCGTAACGCCGGACATCGACGCAACGGCAGCGTGTCCGCGCGCGAGCCGCGAGGCCCCGCGGGACATCGCCCACCGACGCGAAGCCAGCGTCGCTGACGATGAATCTCCCCGTTCGATCTTTTGGGTTTCTTAGGTTTACCCCTGAACGGTTTCACGTACTCTTGAACTCTCTCTTCAAAGTTCTTTTCAAACTGAGTCGACAAGGCACACAGGGGATA
>NW_012027957.1:0-493 GCF_000956235.1 Wasmannia auropunctata
GGAGTTCAGACGTGTGCTCTTCCGATCTGACGAGAGTGGGCGCAAGCAGTCTGTTGGTACTAAAACGACCCTCAGCCAGGCGTGGTCCGGGAATTGTATCCGTGGACCGCAATGTGCGTTCGAAATGTCGATGTTCATGTGTCCTGCAGTTCACAAGTTGACGCGCAATTAGCTGCGTTCTTCATCGACCCACGAGCCAAGTGATCCACCGTTCAGGGTAATCGTTCATCTTGCGTGCTTTCGCAACGCTGTCAAACATGTTTCGGTATTTGCTTCACTCCTCTCTCTCGTGGCCATCTCTCGCCGGGGCTTCACCATCTCTCTCTCCTCGTCTTCCACTCGGCCACTCTCTCGGCGCGCGGGCAGCGCGCGAGGAGGCACGGAGAGTCGACGGGGGAGAGTGGGATCCTCCGGGATCAACGCCACTCGCGAGGGATGGGGGCCCTTCGATCAGCCTGGCCGCGCGTCCGAGCACGCGCGGACCGCCGCCCCG
>NW_012027957.1:8157-8554 GCF_000956235.1 Wasmannia auropunctata
TATCCCCTGTGTGCCTTGTCGACTCAGTTCAGCGGCCAAGTGCCTCGCCTGACACGTCGGGCTAGCGCTCGGTCAGGTTAGCGCTCGGTCAGGTTAGCGCTCGGTCAGGTTAGCGCTCGTTCGGTCTCGCGCTCGGTCAGGTTAGCGCTCGGTTAGGCTAGCGCGTACGTCGGTCCTACCGCCGGCGGGTCTGTCGCGCGCTCCGCGGCTAAGTCCCGCGCCGCGTGTTGCTTTCGCCGACGGGGCCGACAGGCGCTCAGCGGCCAAGTGCCTCGCCTGACACGTCGGGCTAGCGCTCGGTCAGGTTAGCGCTCGGTCAGGTTAGCGCTCGGTCAGGTTAGCGCTCGTTCGGTCTCGCGCTCGGTGGTCAGGTTAGCGCTCGGTTAGGCTAGCGCGA
>NW_012027958.1:0-350 GCF_000956235.1 Wasmannia auropunctata
AGTTCAGACGTGTGCTCTTCCGATCTCTCCTGCGTACTCCGGCTAAACGCGATCTAATTGATTAACTTTATTCGTTAATAACTCTGTAAATAATGGTCTGAGCCAAAATTGAAAGAGAAACTTTTAGTTCAAAATTTCATTCTCTTTCACGCCTTGAAATATTAATTAAGCGTTACGGGACACCCTGTATATGCATATACAGGGTGTCCCAGAAAGGTCGTATGTCCTTTCATTGGTAGATTCTAGAGAGCATTCTAAGATGAAAACTCTTATACGAAAATGTCGAGACTATAATACTTTTCAAATTATAACCGATTAAAGTTATCCTATAGATCGGAAGAGCACACGTC
>NW_012027958.1:12771-13878 GCF_000956235.1 Wasmannia auropunctata
TTTATTTGTTTATTTATTTGATATATAGTTTACTTATACCATTCCTTACTTTTTTTAAATTCATATCATGTTCTATTTCATTCTATTTTTTATTTGATTTGATTCATATTTTATATAATATTTGTTTATTTATTTGACTTTATTTATTTTATTTTTATTATTACTTATTTTTTTATTTAATTCATATCATGTTCTACTTCATTTTATTTTTTATTTGATTCACATTTTATATAATATTTGTTTATTTATTTGATTTTATTTGTTTTACTTATATCATTCCTTATTTTTTATTTAATTCATGTCATGTTTTATTTTATTTTATTTTTTATTTGATTTGATTCATATTTTATATAATTTATATACATTTTATTTTATTTTATTGAAAAAATGAATCGTATAACATCACTAAGATCGACGGCGACGACGTAGACATTCACTTCCTCGACAGCGAAGACCTAGACAATACCTAGACACTTAATTTCTCGACAGCAAACACGTAGACACTCACTTCCTCGACGATGACCACAAGAGAGTTGTGAAAGAGAGACGAGAGAGTAGAGAAACAGACGAGAATGTCGTGAGAGAAACGAGAAAGCCAGGAGAGAGACGAAGGACAAGATTGAGAAAAGGGACAAGATTGAAATTTTGCGAATAAGAAGACACTTCCTCGACGACGACCACAAAAGAGTTGTGAGAGAGAGCCGAAAGAGTAGAGAAACAGACGAGAAAGTGGTGAGAGAAACGAGAAAGCCAGGAGAGAGACGAGAGACAAGATTGAAAAAAGGGACAAGATTGAAATTTTGCGAAGAAGAAGACACTTCTTCGACGACGACCACAAGAGAGTTGTGAGAGAGAGACGAGAGAGTAGAAAAACAGACGAGAAAGTCGCGAGAGAAACGAGAAAGCCAGGAGAGAGACGAGGGACAAGATTGAAAAAAGGGACAAGATTGAAATTTTGCGAAGAAGAAGACGACGATACCGATATAGCAGACCAAAGAGACCTTACAACATTGAAATTTTAACGAAAATTTAGCGAAGAAAAAGACGGCGACAACAACAGCGACGAAATTATAAATTATAGACGAAAGGGGACAAGATTGAAATTTT
>NW_012027959.1:0-380 GCF_000956235.1 Wasmannia auropunctata
CTGGAGTTCAGACGTGTGCTCTTCCGATCTTGGCCACGAGAGAGAGGAGTGAAGCAAATACCGAAACATGTTTGACAGCGTTGCGAAAGCACGCAAGATGAACGATTACCCTGAACGGTGGATCACTTGGCTCGTGGGTCGATGAAGAACGCAGCTAATTGCGCGTCAACTTGTGAACTGCAGGACACATGAACATCGACATTTCGAACGCACATTGCGGTCCACGGATACAATTCCCGGACCACGCCTGGCTGAGGGTCGTTTTAGTACCAACAGACTGCTTGCGCCCACTCTCGTCGTCGCGCACCCGCCTTAACACTTTGGTGGTGCGCGCGACGATATAGAGAGAGGAACTGAGTCGACAAGGCACACAGGGGATA
>NW_012027959.1:12830-13192 GCF_000956235.1 Wasmannia auropunctata
TATCCCCTGTGTGCCTTGTCGACTCAGTTAAATGGGTGAGATCTCTGGCTTTCTTGAACTATGAAGCCACGAGAATCTCTCTATCGGATCAGAGTGCCAAGTGGGCCATTTTTGGTAAGCAGAACTGGCGCTGTGGGATGAACCAAACGCAGAGTTAAGGCGCCCAACTCGACGCTCATGGGACACCATGAAAGGCGTTGGTTGCTTAAGACAGCAGGACGGTGGCCATGGAAGTCGGAATCCGCTAAGGAGTGTGTAACAACTCACCTGCCGAAGCAACTAGCCCTGAAAATGGATGGCGCTGAAGCGTCGAGCCTATACTCTGCCGTCAGCGGCAAGTGGGGCAGCCGTGCGGGGCGTTC
>NW_012027960.1:0-334 GCF_000956235.1 Wasmannia auropunctata
TGGAGTTCAGACGTGTGCTCTTCCGATCTCATCGTCGATCTAGCGTCAGGGCTGAGCGGCTACGCGCCGCTATCATAGGGAGAATGAGAACAAAAATATACATGATCTTTTTTTAACAAAACCCGACGTTGTGCGTATACTCCTCGGAGTGTACATGCACGTTCGGTGTATAACACATGGGTTTACGTATGTAACGAATGAAGAAGCAGAGTGTCGCCGACCGGCTCGCAAGACCGGCGGCAAGTACCGACACACGCACACGGCTCTCTGTGCTGCGCTCGCTGGCTCTCGAGAAAAACGCACACAACTGAGTCGACAAGGCACACAGGGGATA
>NW_012027960.1:2952-3305 GCF_000956235.1 Wasmannia auropunctata
TAGCGCGCGCTGAGTCGGCGACTGTAAGGACACACAGAGAGAAGAGTAGAGAGAGAGATCAGTGGAATTGACGGACGATATTGGAGAGCGCGCGTGTCATCGACGCGCACGCAATCCGAGCTAGCCGAGAGCGCGCCTATCTCTATGTTCTCGCGCGCGCTTGTGCCGTGTCACGATGCCGAAGCAAGGACGAGGTAATCTCGTTCGGCGCCGCGTTCCGCTCGCGCGAGTCACGCACTCCGTGAGCCGCGACACGCGCGCCGCTTCGCGCAACGCACGTACGAGACGTTGCACGCGAGAGACAGGAGGATAAGAGCCGCATATATTTGGAGAGAGGAATCGTGTCGAACGGA
>NW_012027961.1:3097-3532 GCF_000956235.1 Wasmannia auropunctata
TATCCCCTGTGTGCCTTGTCGACTCAGTCGATCTACGCTTCCCCGCTAAAGCCCTTAATGTTACGTCGATTCGCGTGCCCGCACGTTTATTCGGCCACCCTAGTGCCCCCGTGCACCCCCGTCGTCCGTTCGCCTCGATAGCGGAGAATTTTCGGCGCCGGAGGTAATCGCGGCGAAAGCAACACGCCGCGCGAAAGCAACACGCCGCGCGGGACTTAGAAAAATTTCGGCTCGGTCGGGTCCGGAGGTAAACCTGGCCGATCTACGCTTCCCCGCTAAAGCCCTTAATGTTACGTCGATTCGCGTGCCCGCACGTTTATTCGGCCACCCTAGTGCCCCCGTGCACCCCCGTCGTCCGTTCGCCTCGATAGCGGAGAATTTTCGGCGCCGGAGGTAATCGCAGCGAAAGCAACACGCCGCGCGAGACTTAGAAAA
>NW_012027962.1:0-479 GCF_000956235.1 Wasmannia auropunctata
GTGACTGGAGTTCAGACGTGTGCTCTTCCGATCTAGTACGCACGTTCCTCGACGTCTGAGTATCGCATCGTCGATCTAGCGTCAGGGCTGAGCGGCTACGCGCCGCTATCATAGGGAGAATGAGAACAAAAATATACATGATCTTTTTTTAACAAAACCCGACGTTGTGCGTATACTCCTCGGAGTGTACATGCACGTTCGGTGTATAACACATGGGTTTACGTATGTAACGAATGAAGAAGCAGAGTGTCGCCGACCGGCTCGCAAGACCGGCGGCAAGTACCGACACACGCACACGGCTCTCTGTGCTGCGCTCGCTGGCTCTCGAGAAAAACGCACACACGAAGCTCCCTGGTTGATCCTGCCAGTAGTCATATGCTTGTCTCAAAGATTAAGCCATGCATGTCTCAGTGCAATGCCGAATTAAGGTGAAACCGCGAATGGCTCATTAAATCAGTTATACTGAGTCGACAAGGCAC
>NW_012027962.1:13087-13512 GCF_000956235.1 Wasmannia auropunctata
GTGTGCCTTGTCGACTCAGTAACGAGCGCTAACCTGACCGAGCGCTAACCTGACCGAGCGCTAACCTGACCGAGCGCTAGCCCGACGTGTCAGGCGAGGCACTTGGCCGCTGAGCGCCTGTCGGCCCCGTCGGCGAAAGCAACACGCGGCGCGGGACTTAGCCGCGGAGCGCGCGACAGACCCGCCGGCGGTAGGCCCGACGTACGCGCTAGCCTAACCGAGCGCTAACCTGACCACCGAGCGCGAGACCGAACGAGCGCTAACCTGACCGAGCGCTAACCTGACCGAGCGCTAACCTGACCGAGCGCGAGCCCGACGGGTCAGGCGAGGTACTTGGCCGCGGAGCGCCTGTCGGCCCCGTCGGCGAAAGCAACACGCGACGAGAAAGCAACACGCCGCGAGGGACTTAGAAAATTTTCGGCTCA
>NW_012027963.1:2652-3153 GCF_000956235.1 Wasmannia auropunctata
TATCCCCTGTGTGCCTTGTCGACTCAGTTTAAGATATTCTCTCTTACCGCACGACCAACAGCGGGCCAGGCACGGCGACGGCGCTAGGTCCGTTAACGTCCGTGTACCGTGGCGCGCGCTTGCGACGGCCTCGACGCACACTCTGGCGCGCGCACGCGGAGTCCCTCGCGCTCCCGAGAGAGCGGAGAGACTCGCGGCGCGACGAGAGAGCTGCGGCCTGATACCTTGCGTGTACCGCCGGGCAGCCGGCCGGGCGACCGGGGGTTTGACGCGCGCCGTTTTACCGGCGGCGCGTCAGTCACCGCACCCGGGCCGTAGACCGACACCCAGCGGGTCGCGACGTTCTACTAGGGGAGAAGTGCACGACGGCGTAACGCCGGACATCGACGCAACGGCAGCGTGTCCGCGCGCGAGCCGCGAGGCCCCGCGGGACATCGCCCACCGACGCGAAGCCAGCGTCGCTGACGATGAATATCCCCGTTCGATCTTTTGGGTTTCTTA
>NW_012027964.1:13259-13709 GCF_000956235.1 Wasmannia auropunctata
CGGACAGAAGCGAAAGTATTTGCCAAAAATGTTTTCATTAATCAAGAACGAAAGTTAGAGGTTCGAAGGCGATCAGATACCGCCCTAGTTCTAACCATAAACGATGCCAGCTAGCGATCCGCCGAAGTTCCTCCGATGACTCGGCGGGCAGCTTCCGGGAAACCAAAGCTTTTGGGTTCCGGGGGAAGTATGGTTGCAAAGCTGAAACTTAAAGGAATTGACGGAAGGGCACCACCAGGAGTGGAGCCTGCGGCTTAATTTGACTCAACACGGGAAACCTCACCAGGCCCAGACACCGGAAGGATTGACAGATTGATAGCTCTTTCTTGATTCGGTGGGTGGTGGTGCATGGCCGTTCTTAGTTGGTGGAGCGATTTGTCTGGTTAATTCCGATAACGAACGAGACTCTAGCCTGCTAAATAGGCGTACCTTATGACTGAGTCGACAAGG
>NW_012027965.1:0-516 GCF_000956235.1 Wasmannia auropunctata
AAGTACGATAAACATTTTTCGATGATCTCCAAAATCAGACCGTATCCCGTATCTTTTCACATACCGAATCTATCGCGAGAAGTATCGACGATATAACGCAATGTCAATTACAGGTATCAAGGAAGAGCTAAAACAGAAATATGACATAATTAACGAGCAATTACAATTTCAATAAAAAAAATGTTCGAGAAATCTGGAACGAAGACAATGCTACGAGAAAGAGTTTGTAGATAAAACATGTGAAAGAGAAATTAAGAGGAGTCTGTCAAAAAATTATTCCGCGACAAGATGTTAATATATTATTAATAATTTTTCTATTAATTATTATAAACAGTAGAGAGAGAATTCCTGACATATTAAAAAGTCATTGTCGATGCATAAAAAAAAGTAGTAAATTTGATAAACTAGCGATCAAAGAATAACCATGATTTCGTATTAATATTGATAATTTAAAGCCATAAATTGATTACCGATATTTATGACATCCAATTATATATGTGAGATCGGAAGAGCACA
>NW_012027965.1:536-1056 GCF_000956235.1 Wasmannia auropunctata
ATATATTATTTTGTACCTACAAGTAAATTCTATTCCCCTATGCCATCCTGATTCCATTCTTATTAAATATTATTATTAAATGTAGTGTAATTATTGTTTTCGGTAAAATGCCTCGTTGAATGTCAAGAGACTTACTGCAGAAAGGAATGAATCCCGAATCTTCCGGATTGCCCCCGGATAACAATCATTTTGGCAAGGAATTAACGACTGTCACCGTTTTCCATTTGTCGTTGCGTAATGTAAGTATTACACAACAAGGTCAAATCAATATATTAGTAATAGCATTAATGGGAAAATTTTAGAAACGAATAAAATCTTTTCCCATAATTCATTTTTTATTATTAATTTCGCGACTCGACTTTGAAAAATATATGATGGTCGTCGCCAACTGATGCCAAAATCATTGTTACCGGGAATCCGTGATTACGAGAAAACCCAGGATTAATTCTGTGTCTGCAGCAGACACTCAAATTTCAACGAGACGATTAAAAAAATTATTACAATATAACGATTGTTATGG
>NW_012027965.1:1076-1743 GCF_000956235.1 Wasmannia auropunctata
ATGGTAACAAGACGTTTGTGTACTAAGACAAGCGGACCTCGTTTGGGAGTCTTCCGCCCACGACTCGTGCAGATGATCGCGTTAATCCGGCTTATCGGCTTGCTGGACGCTAATCCATCGAGACACAGAAGTGACTCAATGGACCGAAAAACGGAGCGAGAAGTGCGATAAACATTTTTCGACGATCTCCAAAATCAGACCGTATCCCGTATCTTTTCACATACCGAATCTATCGCGAGAAGTATCGACGATATAACGCAATGTCAATTACAGGCGGCAGGGAGAAGCTGAAACAGAAATATAACATGATTAACGAAAAATTATAATTTTCAGAAGAAGGACACTGCAAAATTTGGACCGAAGGGACCGCTATGAAAGAAAATTTGAAGGGAAAATTAAGAATTAAGGGCCCGTCAAAAATATATTCAGTGCGCGTTCATTACTATTATTCTGTTTAAATAAATATATACTTTGTCCGTTTACCATTTCGTGTCTCTGCTGCAGCTTCTCCATGGCACATGCAAAAGACATTGCGTATTGCGCGTTTCGCGAAATAATGAATTAAATTAATTATCGTTGCAAGGGACACGGGACCGATTGTGAGATCGTTTCGAATGTCACCGACTTCCCGCATCACGTTTCTACACGCGTCTAACGTCGACGAGGA
>NW_012027965.1:6955-63225 GCF_000956235.1 Wasmannia auropunctata
ACGTACGCCGCATACTTATGGATAAATGCGTAATTAAGATAATGAAGCAGAGCACTTTGTCCCGCACGCGGTCAGCTTACGCGAAACAAGCGTAGCGGCGACGCGGGTCGGCAGCGGTGGCGACGGCGATAGAACGGTGATGCTATATGTTATAGACAATTAAATGCAAAGTCCACTTTACCTTTATATTAGCCGCGACGCCTCTTGTTCCGAAGATGATCTATCTCGTTCTCGTATCGAATTCTCTAAAATGATAAAAGAAACGCTACTAAAATAGTGAAGCGGTTTCGTCTATCCGCGCGATCGACTTCGCGACTCGTGTGTCAATAGCGCCACCGTACGCGCTGCGGCGGCGTCGGTGCAACAGTGGCGCGCGGCGCGCGGCGACGCGTCGGCGAGAGCGGAGGTAACAGGGGTGCGCGGCGACGCGCGGCGAGAGCGGCGGCAACAGTGGCGCGCGGCGACGCTACATATTTCGATTTTCGATCGAACGAGTATTGCGAAATACGCATCCGATCAATCTTGCATCTAATTAACGCGTATTATAGATTCAAACTTTGATTCAGTCGGATGCATAATCACTAATCGCAACATTCGTTCAGCCGAAAATCAAAACGTGTACACCGCCGAAGCGTCGCCCGCGCCGCGACACTTGTTTCGCATAAACTGACGCCACGCGGGACGAATTACGCGGCTTCACTATCATAGTTATGCATTTATCCATATGTACGCTGTATGTTAACGTACGCCATACGTATGGATAAATGCGTAATTAAGATAGTGAAGCGGAGCAATTTGGCCCGCACGCGGTCATCTTACGCGAAACAAGCGTCGTGGCGACGCGGGTCGGCGGCGGTGGCAACGGCGATAGTGCGGCGATGCTACATGTAAAAAAATGCAAAGTCCCACTTACCAGTTATATTAGCCGCGATGCCTCTCGTTCCAAATATGCAATTTATCTCGATTCGAGTTCTAAAATTATAAAAGAAACACTACTGAAATATTGAATGCGGATTCCTCTATCCCGCGATCAACTTAGCGTCTGCATCGCCGCACGCCAATAGCGCAATTAGCGCCACCGTACGCGCTGCGGCGGCGTCGGTGCAACAGCGGCGCGCGGCGACGCCAACGCTACATATTTCGATTTTCGATCGAACGAGTATTACGAAATACGCATCCGATCAATCTTGCATCTAATTAACGCGTAATATAGATTCGACATTCGAACTCTAGCTGATTTGATCGGATGCGTAATCGCAATACTCGTTCGGCCGAAAATCAAGACGTATATCGCCGCCGACGGGTCGCCCGCGCCGCGACGCTTGTTTCACATAAGCTGACGCCACGCAAGGACGAATTACGCCGCTTCATTATCATAATTATGCGTTTATCCATATGTACGCTGTATGTTAACGTACGCCATACGTATGGATAAATGCGTAATTAAGGTAGTGAAGCGGAGCAATTTGTCCCGCACGCGGCCAGCTTTATACGCGAAACAAGCGACGCGCCGACGCTCGACGCGGCTCACAGTTGTGGCCGATCGTGCGAGCGAATTAATTGTAATCTAATGATTTCGGATCAATTTTTAATCTTTAATCTTCAAATAAAATAAGACAAATGTTGTCTCGGGAGTAAATTTTTTCAATATGCTTAAGATTAATTAATATATATTTTGAGATAATTTATTTTAATGCTCGGGAGCATTAAAATAAAACAAGATAAAGCATTTATGATGAAACATATGAAAAGATAGCAAAAACAAAATTAATTTTTTATAAATCACATGTACCCGCATATGAATTTCCTCCTCAATACATTCATGTACATCAATTTTTTACAGCGCATAGGTTGTCGGATCGTCCCTACGTGACGCGATGCGACGCAATACTCCTCCGAACTTGCTGTGGACTCGGCGGCCGTCGGACTATTATGCGCGCGGCGCGTACGCGCCGTTTATATAGTACCCTGCCTCGCGCTCCAGCCAAGCGCTCTGATTGGAGCGCGCTAACTACTCGAGTCGAGTATATAAGCGGAACGCTACGTGACTGAATGCTCTTTACTTATCAGACTCCGACGTGGTTGCGTCGGCACTCGGCGCGCTGCGCGGCCGCATTTTACAGAAACAGACTGACGGATAATGGCAGTAATGGCACTTGCCTCTTTTTATCAACATACGCACAATGTCTAATTATAACATAAATAAATGAAAATGATATTTGATCCTTTCTCGCCTGCTTCGCAGCGTCGGAAATTATACTCAATAAAATTATATCTGCAGTGAGAACCAAGCTGCGGTGCCGTGCCCGCACCAAGCGCTCTGATTGGATGTACGCTGGCTACCGAGATGGGTATATAAGCGAAATGCTACGCATTGCAAAGCATTATGCTTGTGAGACTCCGACGTGGTCACGTCGGCACTCGGCGCGCTGCGCGGCCGTATAACGCTACAAATGCTTCGAAGCGTTTAATTGATTAATCAGAATAAAAAGAATTTTATGAACTGATCAATCAAAAAATGCTTTGAAATATTTGCAGCGTTATGAGAGATATGTTAGAATGTTAGATAGATGTTCAGTAGTAAATATCCGTGATTACATAGTTCAATGTGTACGTATTATGTATATATATATATGCATATAAATATATACATACATTGTATATGTATATATATATATATATATGCATATATAATGTAGACGCGCGCGTGGACGTGACCACCTAAAATACGGCACGTCCATTCTCAAGCTTTTCTCTCTTTTTTTAATGCGTAATTTTTCGAGAATAAAACTCCAGCAGATTCGGAAAGTGGATTTAGTACGGACACGCACCATAAATTGTGCAGAAAACTAGATTTTGCTATGTAATTTGGATCCACTTCTTCAGAGGGCGTTAGTGTTAGAGCCAAAAGACCGTCCATGTCCTCTCTCGGATCCTCTCTGCTGATATCGAGTTCATTGAACCGTTGAGGGGGTTATGTTGTCTTTTGTGGCGCGCGAGTGTCATTCAAGTTTGTTTACAAAATTTCGGTGCTGTGTGTATCCTCGCGATGCAGTTTGTTGGCGGCGAACTGGAAATGATTAATCGCCATTTATGAGCTACTCGACACATAATATACGCTTCGTACAGTAACCCTTACGTGTGGACACACGTTGCGAGGGGGGAAACCTAATCTAACCGGTACGCGGCGACGCGTCCACGGGCTGCTTCTCCGCTGTACACAAACATCAATGACATCGGAACGCGCTTTGTGAGCGCTTCGCAAATATCGCATTGGCCTGTGGTGGTCGCTCGATAATTCGCTACCGCTGGCAGGCGACTGTTTAGATGGATAATGAGCGAGTCCGATGACACGGATGTTCTCCTCCTGATCCCGCCCGATATATTCCTCGTGCCGTCTTCCGATTCCGACACCTGCTCGAACGATCGCGCCGGAACGGATTGCGGGCGGACCGGCGTTATCTCGGAGCTGGTCGGGCATATGCAATCGCTGGAGTCCCGGATCACGGCGATCGAGTCCAGAGACAGTAGCCTGGACATTTCCGTGTCCAACAGTGCTTTGCTTAACGACTCGCAGCCGGCGTACGGCGGTGCGTCCCACCCTTGCCAACGGCAGACCCTACCCAGAACTAAGTTCTCCGTAAGTCAAGGCGCCAGCCTGCAAAACTCCCCCGTCAAGTCGCGCAAATCTCTGTCCGTTCCTTCCACTCCCAATGGATACTCGTCGCAGAGCTGTACTAACTTCTTCCTGAAGGGAGACGCGAAGGCTGGGTGCCATCTCACGACAGCTGCTACCTCTAATACGACTAATACTAACACTCTCACACGGGCCAAGCATGACGCTCTAACTTCGTACTCTGACTCCTTCGTGGTGCCTCCTGCTTCCTGTGGTACTGGGCTCTCGCATGCCACTGTTATGTCCACGACGAAGGACCCTCACTTGTCTCTTCGTCCAAATGATCGTTGTACGAGTAACTTGCATGAATCCCACAACTCCTCGCATTCAACAATACCTGTGTCAAGTTCATCTAATGCATTGATAGGTCAGCTCCTGCATACCCGTTCCAGAATAGTGCAAGAGATGGAACTGTCAGAGGTTGACGAGCTGCTCCAAGAAATGGAAGCTACCGAATTGGAATTGTCTAAAAGAATAAATAACACTAGCGGATATCGCGGTGAGCTGCTTCATCCAGCGTTGTCGACACAGACTGTTAGTAATGCAAGTAGTCAAGAAAAGGAGGCGCATCGTAAATTAGATTTTCAGTCGTGGGAGAATAAAGATACTCAACTCACTGACGCTTCGTCGATCATTTCTCAAAAGAAAACGAACAATGCATTCCCAGATATCACATTGCCGTACAATGATTCATTCCATTTAAATGAGACTGACAAAATGATTTCTGGTTTTAAGACGTGGGAACGAAACGTTCAGCAGCCTGTTGTAAAACCAAATGGATACACAATAGAAAATTTAAAAAATATAGATCATCCGTTTAACGTATCGGCTACTACTGTCAATGCTAAACCAAAAGAATCGATGTCAGAATCGAACGTTCTAATGACAGATGAAACAAATACAAGCAGTATATACACTGAATCAAAATCTTCCATTGCAAATACTATGTCGCATATTAATGAGCCAGCTAAGCTTTCTGGTATGATGCCATCGAAAATTGTACAATATAGTAATACAGAACCTGTAGATCTTTGTAAAATATCACAGCACAGTGAAAATTTACACGATAAAGAGAAATCTGATTTTAATAAAACTACCGTGCACATTGGAACAAATACGGATTTTCATTTAAGGTACTCTATAAAATTTTTAATGCTCATTAATTTTTTTTATCTATGTAGAGTATAATATTACGATTGTAAAAAGAATTTTAATGCAAATTCACAGTATCATTTTATTAATGAATTATCACAAATTTATTTACAGAAAATGTCAACGACTTTTATCACTTTCGGATTTCTGGGATTCTAATCCAACTAGATCACACGAAGAAACGCTTAGGATTAAGATAGAAGAGGAGAAATTTCGTAGAGAGGTACGTTATAAAAATATAATGTAATAAAAATTATTTCGTTACATGGCATAAAAATGATTTTTTATTTTAGCATTGCGAGCATCTAATTCAAGAACTTCAGAAACGTTTGCTGGAGCAACAGGAAAAAGTGGCAGTAGCAGTTAGAGTTGACAATGAAAAAAATGTCTTGATATCGCAATTCCATACATCTTGGTCTAAATTAAAGCAACAAGTCGTAATATTGGAAGTTGAACATAAAAATTCGCAGACTAATTTGCAGAGTATCACAGAAAAGCATCAATCGGAGATTCTAGAACTTCAAACGCAAGTGAAACGGCTAGAAGGAGAGTTATCGAAAGCTTTAGACTTGGCAGCTGGATATAAGGAGAAGAGTGACATTATGATTAAAGAGAAGGTTGATCTGTTGAAAACTCATGCAGATGAATTAGATAGTTACAAATCATTGGTTCAAGAAGCAGAAAATAGATACGAGCAAATGAAGACAGAATTCAATAAGCTGTTACAGAAAAATCAACAGACTGAGGAGACATTAAGAACTGTTCAATCGGAATTGAATAAAGAACGTTTGAGGGGAGGTGAGGTGCGAAGTGAGATGGGTGTCATTCATAAAGCACTAGATGCTTGTGAAGCAGAGTTGACAGTGCTGAGACAAGAAAAAGAGAATTTGCAGCTTAAGCTTAAAGAGGAGATGAATAGGAATTCTATTTTGGAACAGAAAAATTTATCGTTGCTCGTATATGTTGACGACGCGAAGAAAGCGGAAGTAATATATTACATATGTTGAATTATTTGTTAACAGAGTTAACAAATTTATCAAATTTCATCATTTTTATTAATTATTAATTTTATATTTGTGTGTTTGTTGTTTCAGAAATTAGCTAAAGATGAAATTAAGTCTATCGCAGAACAAAAGGAAAAAATCAGAGCTGAATTACAAGAGGTTTATCAGAAACAGGTTGATGAAGTGGTAAAAGCAAAATTGCAAGAATTTCAAATGCAACTTGATAACGCCGAGTCGGAATTTTTGGAGGAATTGAAAACGAGGCAGCAAGTTATAGCTGAGTGTGCTGCCAGGAAGATAAAGGATGTTATCGATAAGTTCGTTCGCTATATACATTTTTGTAAAGCAGTGCAATAAAATGTATACGAATTAATCTTCTAAGTTATATATTGGATTTATTTTTTTAGATACCGTTTAGAAATAAACTTGCTGGAGGAAAAACACAAAGAGGAAAAACGATTGTGCGAACTGCAATTAGCTCAAGCTTTACAGAGGTCATCTATATTAGAAACGCATTTGAATTCTCAGCGCGCAACAAAATCTCAACTTGCGGAACAATTGCATTCCGTTATGCAAAAACAGTGGCAACAGGCTCTGCATATTATATCAGGTTAGTCCCAGAATGATTTCCAATTCACATACTGTTACTTGTTAATTATGATTATAGTAAATTTTACATGAATTTGAAATAATGTTATTACAGGCAGTAACATGGATATTTCCCCGATTCAAAAAATTCACGCAGACAAATATTTTGAGTCTAAAGGCCCTAAAAAGTCTGAATCAATGCCAAATTGTTACACTAAACTTTCTCAGGAATTAATGAAACACGTCACTCAACCGTTAGAGGCACACAGTTTGATCAATGCACAACCTCGTGAAGATCAAAACGAAAGCGTGACAACAATGAATTCCGTCGAAAATTTGCCATTAACCAGTAAAAATGAATCGAAGGATGATCTTCGAAAATATGTGAAAATGGTGATTAAGATATAAATAATCTTTTAGATATGTAGAACCAAATATGTAAAACGAATTTTTTACAGATTGCAGAAATGCAGCTGGCAAGAGAAGACAAAGATCCAAAACCCAGAAGTAGCATTTCGAGTCCGCCATTGGGATGCAGAGAGGTACCGCGGAAACATTACTTAAAAAAGGAATTGAGTGAGGATAGCGTCATGTGGCCGCCAAGTGACGAGGTTTGTTTATTATAATAATTAAAATTTGATAATTAAAACACATGTGTATGTATGAATAATATGTCACTTTCCCTACTAGATTATACACGATGTTAGTGATCATATATCTCTTCCGCAAAAAATGCTTACAAAAATAGATCAGTCGAAGAACAAGCCTCCTTGGAAATGACGTACAATGTATGATGATGACGTTACTGAAGGCGTAGATGAGCTCGATTACAGCAGTTTAACTCAGTACAGTGTACTTAATTAGCAGTAATAAGTTTTTTATATGGAACAAATATTAATATCTATTTTTATGTAAGAAGATTGAATAAAAAAGATTTTTTTATTCAATATATATTTACATCGATTTGCTTAAATTTATAGTAGGTTTTTCTATCCTTTTCCATCGATGAAAAAAATATAGGTATATATATTAGTATTGTTTTATTGATTTGAAATGATTGAACGATAATAATTTCTCTTGTTTTAAATCTGTAGATATAAATACGTTTATTTATTTCATGCCTTTCAGCTTTAAAAAACTTTGCAAAATTATTTTATAATTTAATAATATTATATGCATAATATTATTAATATTATATGCCGATATCGGAATAATATAAATTTGACATAATATTAATTATTTTAAAGTAAATGAACTTTAAACATTATAATTTACATTAATATTTCTAACTGTTATAAAAACATTTTGCTATTTTAAGATAATCTTCTAATCTCTTCCTTTTTTAATCTAATATTCGTTAATTCTTTTTGGTTTTACTCTCTTATAATTAATTTCAGCTGGTATCAATCTTAAATTAATACAATCTTCATATTAAATATTCTTAATACAATTTTAATATTAAGATGCTTAATACAATCTTTATATTAATATCTTTGAGCTTTTCAATTTTTACCATGACACATCAGTTTTTGCGATTTATAAATATTTAATGAGTAAGTTATGATTGTCGAGGAGAGCGCGTAGAGGAAAAGGATGTATGATAAAATAATAAACTGACGAATTGATAAGTTTATCAATGTAGCAGGTTATTCAGCGTGAATTCATTGTGGTTCTAAATTTTAGAATATAAAATGATGATCTGCTTCATTCATTTATTTATTAATTAAAAAGAACAATGATTTTTTTCTAGACAAACGTTCTCGACTTTCTGTAAAGTCCAAAAATTTTGTATAGGAGGCGTTGTAACGTACGTCTTATTAAAGAATGTATACTTTACGAAAAATATACTTGGCGCGAAAGGCTATACTCTCTAAAAGTGAATCAGTTAAATTATCACTAATTGTCAATGTATATTATTTTCCAGTGACATACTTAGAACTGTGATAAACAGTGACTATTTATCACAGTTCTAAATATGTCACTGAAAAATGATGTACACTGACAATCAGTGATGATTACACTGATTTACTCTCTTTTAGAGAGTATAATGCATCTCTTGATACAGATGTCGTAAAAGTTATATATAATCATTTAATAAACAGATTACGTAATCCAGCAATTTGCGGTCAGTGTCGATAAATGTTATTTTGATCGAACAACTCTCATCCTAGCGATAAACGTAGTGTTACAGAGAAGCATCTAAATTCTTAAACTTAGATGACCTAAATCAGATCTGAAGTCGTAAATCTTACGTCACCCTTTTTTGTCGGAGTAACGAAAAAAAGTTACGAGCTGCTTAAAATTATAGGACAACTCAATTTTCAGTTACAATATGTAAACTTTAATATTTAAAAAATTTAACCTTTTCCTATTTTTATCTAAAGCAATTATAACAAACATATTTTTTAAAAATAAATTGAAGTAATACAATTAAATGTAAAAATACATATAAAAAATAAATTTAATTATTATTAAAAAAAAGGCGCGTAACATGATCCTTAAACTCTCATATAACTTGAATTCCTTAAATTTCAATATTTAAAATATTATTATATAACTACAGCCAAATATAGTCAGATTCATCATAAACGCACGACTAAAATTTTTCGTATCGATATATATGTTGAACACGTTTGCTTCGAGTAGGTTGCTGCATATTAACATTGGTTCGAAGAAATATTCTATTACCGAATCGATTTTCAGTTGTGCATGATGAATAATAATCGATACAATACCATGTAACACATGTATATATATAGGCATAAAAAACACAAATGCATAAATAAATCAATAAATTGTTTTTATTTCCGGCTTTATTATTTCTCGAAATGTTCGCCTTAAATCGAGAACTCAATTGATTTGAATTTTGCGCACTCATCTATTGAATGGAACTAATCATGTATATGTATTATATTATTTTACGTATTAGTGAGACCACGTCGGTCATCGTATTATGATATGAATGAACATTCAATTCTTTTACAAGAGATGATACGTTCGTAAACTTCGCAATCGTGAAAGGATCGCAGAAGGATCTCGCAAGAGATCTCGTGGTCTCTCGCTGGTCCCGAGCCGGGGAATGGACAATCCGCGGAGAAAACGAGCGACTCGAGGATACAGCGAGCATGTCTCTTTAGCTATAAACGGCGATCAACGCCTACGAGTCCTCGGGGGCCCCAGTCCGGCGCCAGTTATGAGAATTGTATACGCGCGGAACAAGTTGCCGATTGAAAACGAAGGAACAGCAAGAATGCAAAGGGAGGAACGTGATAGTGGCCCACCCCCTCTTCGTTCCGTATGTAATAGTCATGAGCCGCGCGTCCGTTCTTCGTACGCTCGGCTATGTACGTGGCCTCTAGTCGCCCGCGAGCAAGCACCGACGGTCGAGGAGGAGAGATCGTCGCGCGCGATCCAGCCGGTCCAGCCTGTACCGTTTATTGTGAGCGGAATCTGAATGCACGGCGAAGATGCATCCCGGTACGAGACGACGTTCGGGATTCTGCTGGTTGACAATAACGCTGCTCGTCGTCGGACTTCTCGTCGGCGACGCCGGCAGCGTTTGGAAGAGACGGGAGGATAAGACCAAGTGTCCAAAAGTGAAGGGAATACGCAACTTCGATATATCCGAGGTATATAGAATTCTCTGCGATCTACATCGATTTAATTAATTTTCCGATTTGTACATTTTAAACGATTGTTCGCACCTGCGTTTCATGTATATTAAATGCAATGATATTGTCTCGTGTATGTACATATAAAGGTAAATCAACAATTTGAATTCTTCTTGCCGGGGACCGTGGATTCCAGTTGTATAGAATTATCGCTTTCATTAAAAGAATATACATACATATATATATTTAAAATCGACTGAATTTTATATTCCGAAATCGAAAATATTTAATTTTCGTAGCCTGACAAGGAATTAGCTTTCTGGAAAAGTCTTGGAAAAATCGATTCTATAGATTCTTTGAGAGAAATGTTATTTAATTCTTATATTGAATAAAAAAATTGTTTATAATTACAGCTACTCCCACAATTAACTCTAGTGTTAATTATGATACTCGAAATTATACATACAACGATCAACACTTTCACTAGTGATCATCAATTTAAATTGACTTTTACCGCTTCATTTAATCGTATCATTTATATGAATGCGTATTTGAAGCATTTTCATTCGACGCGCAATATTAATGCGAAATAATATGAAGTGTACTGATATATTAACCGCCTCTGATGTGATTTCGGAAATGGATAATGAACATTTACTATTGCCAAATATGTCGATCGAATATTAATTATACGAAATACGTAATCCACGATTAATTATTAGAATCTGCAATGTGCAACAGCAATCGAAATGATTGTTTACCGTGCAATTAATGATAACACGATTTATGATTTGACATGAAAATAGTAAAAGCTGTCAAACACGGCATTCCCGCAAACCACGAATAAAATCAGCGCAATACTATCGCTATTAACTTTTGAACAGATTTTGAGTTAGATATATTACAAGATTAATAACTATACAGAGAGAGAGAGAGTTGGGCAAAAAAAATTTTGAATGGCCGAAAGCAAAATATTTTGATTTATGAGTTTTTTCAAACAAGCGAATATGAGAGGTGACAGATAACTCTGTAAAGTACTTTTGCGGAATTTACGAGCTCGCATTTAATTTCCATTGGAAATCCATTTTTGAAAATTGGCACATCGTGTACAATCTGTAACTCTTTGTTTTGGGTTTCAACAATGTATAGCTCTGTGTTTTGAAAGCTATGGAAAAAACGATTGATCCAATTCTCTAATAATAAAGTTATCTTTACATATATCTAGAATGATACATGTACCACTTGACAACCGTGTACTATAAATGCGATTGCAAAGTGTAATATTTAATGTTTAACAATGTACGTGCTTAATTATCTATAAATTTTAATAAAACAGAAAGAAAAAAAAGAGAAGGAAAGGCGATTTTATAAGAGAATAATTATGTATTTACAGTTTTATAACGTATATATCATTGCGAATATGGAATATTAGAATTTAGTACTTGCGCAGACTTTCTTTCCAAAGCTACGTTCGGCGGATTTATTTTTAGATTTGATACGTATTTATAGGAAGACTACTTCAAACATATACTCACATACACGCGACTATTTCCGTTGGTTTTCTTTTGTCATAAACGGTGATACGTACTTTAAGTGAAGTGGATTGTGTCGCAAACGCGTTTTAATGCTCATATCAATTTTGGAAAATTACAAAGTGACTACGTCAAAATGCAATTTACGTTTAAATAGAAACATTTTGGCTTTCTCTATAAACACACAATAGAGATAAATACCTCAATTTCAAGCTATTCCTATATTATTATATTTTTAATTTTACATTACATGAATTTAGATCAAAATTTTGAAGTTTAACACGAGTTTGGAAAAATAAAGTTTCGTATGTATATATTGCAGATGTTCCATTTTAGACTGGATCGCGTGTAACTTTGTAATATTACTGTAGAAATAAATTCTTTATTGAACTTTTTAAAGTAAATCAAAATAAATGCTTCATCAAAATTTAATGTATTAAATAAGAAAAAAAATGTTAAACGAATTTAAGAAGTATAAGTTCGAGAATTTTGATTTATCACGCTTTCACGAATGGAAACAAAGTGATAATCATCTGGGAAATCTCTCAATATATTTCTAACGCCGTTTACTGTCGAGTAGGATCGCTTGACCCGTTGATGGCACACATTTGTTAGCATACGTTAGCGCGAATAAAATCAGCGCGGTGTGGTAAACTGTTGCGCCTATTTCACGCGTGACTTCACGCCTACATCGCACTCGCACGTAACAGCATCTTGCGCTTCTTGCAGTTTCTCGGATTGTGGTACATAGTACAGTACTATGCAAGCTCGGAGGAAGCTCTCGTGTACCGATGTATGAGAGCCGAACTCTCGGTTTCGCCCGAAAACGCCGAAGTTACCATGAATTTCACTTACAGCTTTACTGACGATCCCATTAACGAGCTGCTCGTTGGTAACATCACGTGGAAAATCCCATCGCCGGATTTACCTGCTCATTGGATGCACGCTGAGTTGCCATGTAAACACATAATTAATTTATGTCGCAGCAATCTAATTTCTTTCTAATTTTTATATACGTTGCGTAATGAAAAAAAAGTTTCATATTTTATTTTATTCCTTTTTAATTATTTATAACTTTAGGTGTAACTTTTTTTCTACATTTACTCTATAAAAAATATATTTTCTCAACGGATTCATTATCAATTAAAATTAAATTAATAATTTAATTCAGTAGAAATAAATATTGATTTTTGCCGAATTATTTTATGTTGAATTTGATATTTTCCAGACGAAGGAGTGTACAATACATATGTGTTAGATTCAGATTATAAATCCTGGGCGTTACTAATGCATTGTGCTGAAAAGAGTAAAAGCCCACGATACTTATCTAGCTTCATCATGAGCCGTGAAGCGAGCCTCGGGGCAAACGTCATTTCATATCTTCGGGAGAAACTGCCTAGGTATATTTGTCTCAATGTTATTTTGATTACACTAAAATTGTTTTAGAACTTATTAAAATCATAAATGCATCTTTTGAAAAATAATATTTACGATAAAATAATTTTTTAAATGTTATTTCAATACAAGATACAAATATATATAATTTCAATCGTTAATTCTGAAAATCCTTTACTAATTGTGAGATACTTTTAATGACTTTTTATAACGAAAGAAATATCGATTAAATCAAATTTTATAATTATTTCAAAACTTTAATAAAATTTTTATGCATATCAAGGAAACACTTATTATATAATAAATAAATATTAAAAATTTTAAATTAAAGTGTTGCATTGCCATGTTATTTTATGATTAAAATTTTTATCATTAAAAATAAAATTTTTAATATGTAGGTATGACATTGACTTGGAGTATATGTTCCCTATGGACCAAAAGCAATGCAATAAAACGGACAATTCGGAAGCTGTGCTTACACCGGCACTGCCATCAGTTAAAAGAGGTCACGTCAACAGAAGGCATCCGTTGAAACGAAAACATAGACGCCAATAAATATTCGCTCAAATCAAACATCTCTCCGTTACTTTGGGCTAATTTTATTAATTCAATTAACAACGTGTTATAATACTCTTCGTCTCTTCCTCTTATTTATAATTACATAATTGTAATGAACTTGTTATTGTTTCCTTTAGACCCGTCGTCTCTCTCAATATCTTAGCACAATTCATCCAAATTAATTGAGACACACGTGCCGCAGCACGTACGGTCATCATCACCATCATCATCAATAATTATCATCATCGTTATCATCATTATCATTAGCATAACAGTCGTCGTCAGATTATCACTCAACGCACCTAGTACTTAATTACTGGATATGGCAGCTACAACTTATAAGAAATATTACAAAATCACTTGTGACTCATGCTTCTCGCGTTTTCGCAATGTTTTACGCACACGAACGCTATCACACCGACGGGCAATCCTTTTTTTTTTCCTCGCGCGAGTATTCTCGTTACTCGGCAAATTCACAACTGTGGCTTCGTGAAAATCGTTTCTTATCCGATGTTACAGTCACCGGTCCCCGCAAACGTGACATTGCGCGACGACGACGTCGTGATCCTCCCCTTCGTTTATATGCGTTTCTGAAATATATAATAATCGGGCGCTTTCTGCCACGACCGGTCTTCGTGCCGTCCTGCCGTGATCGCGCGGAATAGGAAGAACGCATCGGGGGGAGCGAGACACGAGCCTATAAATTCGCCTATATGTTTCGAGATCGTTGCGACAACCGAGAGAAAGAGACGGACCGCGATGAAGCCGGGGGGGCTCCAAGAGATCCGCGATAAAACGCAACGTTGTCAACGTTAAAACTATCGTACCACGCCCGCATGTATACACGCATTCATTCCTTCGTTCTACGGGCATATGCATATGCAAATCACCTATTAGTCTCCTAGTAATTCTTTAATATTAATTAGTCATACATTTAATCTTTTTTTTTTTATAATCATTTGTAAATTAATTACCTAGTTGTTAAATCTGTACCGTACTGTAAACCTGCACTCGCGCGCATGCGATCGCGTGCGTACGTATGTGCGTATGTGTGGTTGTATGTGTGTGTTGCGCGCGTGTATAGATAAGTGGGCGGTTGTGTGGGTTGATGTACGTGTGGGAGGCGGGAGGGGCGCATGTGTGTTTCTCTACTGGAGAGATGTGTGTTGTCCTCATTATTATTTCATATAGCTGGTAAACTATCTATTTATCTGAAATTTACGTTTTATAAATATCCTATAGTAAATTCGCGTTTTTTTGTTGTTGTTAATTCGTCATTCGATTATGCGCTTTTGTACGAGGGTGTAAGTAATACGAACCGAGTGACATTATAGTTTTGACGTGTGCCCATATGTGTATCTGTATGTATATCTGTATGTGTGCGTGCGTGCGTGCGTGCGCGTGCGTGCGTGCGTGCGTGCATATGTGTGTACGTGTGTGCGTGTGTGTGTGAATGTACGTGTGTATCTTGTACGAACTTAATAATCGCATACAAGCGCTTCCGAATGAGCACTCGTATAATTCTCACTGCCGGATCGGTATTCGCCGTCCGTGCATTCGTCCGGGATGTGCGGTACGGCTTCGTGCGTTTATTGTGTTACGGGAAATACAAGATCGTCGGTCGACGCTGCGATACATTGTCGGCGAACATTTGATTTTGCGTCCGGGGATGTCTCCATGAGCAACGATAGCGACGAATGGCAATGGGGAAGGGGGAGGGGGAGGAGGAGGTGGGCGAGTGCACGGCCGAGCGAGCGAGCGAGCGAGCCGTCTCGCCCCGACGGCGGTCTCGATTGTCAAAAGTAGAAAGGTGAGAGAAGCTCGGCGGGTGATTAGAGCGAGGGATAGAAAGAGATAGAAAGAGAGAGGGGAGGAGTGGGAGAGAAAACGAAACGACAGGGAAAGACAATCGACCGGGAAAGATACAAAAAGCCGGAAGAAGCGCTCGCGTATACGCGTAGGTTCGTCGCGGTGGGGATAGCCGCGACGAGAGATGAACACTCGTTAGATATTTAGCAGAAGTACTAGACGAAACCGGCGAAGTTCTCTACTGCTTAAAGTTACAGTTAAATGACGGACGGCCGGCAGCACACCAGTTTTACTATTTGTTCTTCTTTTTCTCTTTTGGCTGAACGATCAGAGAAATGAGGGTTTCGATTATTGCGACAGGACCTTTGCCTTTCGCTATATACATACACACATACACACATACACATATATATACAAGCATACGTATATACATATATGTGTGTATTTATATACTATATATTCATTGGCACTGCCGTGCCGCACGATCTCTAGCTTCTTTTCGTTAAGTAATTATACGATAAAGTACGAGATAGGAGGCAATTACAGTTTACGGAAAGTCGATAGATTCCGCAGATAAAGGGTACGAAGATTCAGCCGCTCGGTTTGATGTCCGCGCGAAAGTATGAACGCGGCTATTGTTTCTCGTTTGGTTTTCCACGAATTCTGCGCGACGTTCTCTGATGGTTGCCATCGCGTTGCCGTATCACTGCACATGTATGTAGCTCGCGTTCGCAAACGCGATTGCCTTAAGTGTGGAACCGCGAGAAATTCGTGTGTGAATTCGCCGAAACCGTGCCAGGAATGTGTTCGAGAGAAGCGACAGACTGCGCGGAATAGAAGAGGAAAGACAGGCATTCGTTCAGCAGTCTCGTTTCAAGAGAAGTCCCAGCTGATCCGGAGGGTGTTACTCCTTGTCTTTATAATCCTTTAATCCTCGAAGGAGGAAGACGGAGCAGAGGGAGAAGAAGATGCAGCAGGAAAGAGTTGGTGGTCCGCGAAAAAGCGTCCGTTTCTAGACGCACGTGACGACGTCATTGCCGTCACTTCGATCTTCGTCGTGCTTCGATGATGACGCGTTTTCCATTTTCCAACGGATGGTCCGACGCCCCGTTGACGGACGCGGCGGCGGTACTCATCGACGGACCGGGATGACTAACGGCACGTCGCTGGCCTCCTCTCGTGTCCCGCGACTGGTAATAACAATTACGCGGCGATGGAAAGAATTTCATGAACACACGGCCATCGTATAGTCGCACGCACTTGGATCGTTTTCACCGTCGAGCCGATCGTCGGCGGCTAGATTTGCTGGTACGTTGAGTACGTCCTACGTGCACGATGTAGCTGCCTGCGGCGTATTCCTGCTGTTGGACGCCGGTGGGTGTCTGCGTCGGATCTTCGCGTCGAGAGGACCGACCGTGGTACGATGATCGTCACGGCACCAGCGATCACTGCTTTATCCTCGATGAGCCGTTGCAGTCCGTGGTGACAATGTGACGTACCGGCGAAGACCGCTGTCAGTAGACCCAAGAGACGGGCACCCATTGTGGTGTCGTGTGAACGCGCTCGATCGCGGCCTCCAGCTGGGCGATCGTCTCGTCGAGATCGTTGTTCACGATGGTCAAATCAAAGAAATGCCCGTACGCCTGTTTCAGCATGTCCGACTCCTTCGCCAGACGCTCCAGACTACCGTCGAACTGAAAGCACAAACGACGTTGTTACAGGAATAGTACTTACATATATGTTTAATGAAAAATCGATTCAAAATTTCAGAGCAGAATTTTAAGATGTAATTTTCCACGATAATATATTATCCATACTTTCACACGTTTCTTCTTTTGCTGAACGTCTCATCGAATATTTTCGCGCCACTAACTTATACGTTTAAATAATTTTCTTTTCATGTCCTTTTTTTTATAAAAATGATATGTATAATTTGATTACGTATTTAATCGAACGGACTGAACGATCGGACACGCGATATTTTTTACATATGTGTGTATTTATATCGTCATCAGAAAATCCAGTATTCTTTAATGGTTTCCTCTCAAAGTGTATTAACGGACTGCAATCAGTCGATCAGTCATTCAGAACAAGTGGAGCAGTAATTGTTTGCTTGATTAATCCGGCAAATCCATGATTCATTTGAAGATTCACTGAACGGTTTGCCTAATTGCTTAATTAGCGTGCAATTCCTGACTCGCATCGCACGTCAAGAATCGAGATACGTTCAAGCTGACACGTTAAAGAGAATATTTGCAGACATCGATGTTTTCTCTGTGTACACTCCGATAAACTCTCTGGCTCGTAGTTTGCCGTTATGTTATGCGCGCTACTATAGAGCCCTGTTGAACATTAATCTCATTTTACATGGCAAACGTTTTAAGCACGTTTATGTTTTAGTTAGAAAACGTGTACTGTAGAAAGGTAAATTAGCATATTTCCTTTCTAGATGTACTGTTCTTGATTAATCATCGTAGTTTAATGCGAAAAGTAAATAACATTTACAACTTAAAAAATGTGTAATTATTTTCTATTTAAATATTATTTTACGTAAATTTAAATAATCAATAATCGCAAAAAGAGTTTTACAAATATACGAATTCAGTAAAAAAAATAAAATAAAATAAAAGTATTAGAACATTATCAATTTATACAATACGATTAACATATTTTATTTTTGTAATTATTGTAGAGTAACTATTGAAAACGGAAAATTATATTCAACTTTTTAGTATAAATTTAGATATGTTATTTTTTGTGATTATATATTTCTCGAGAACACCAAGAAATTTTATAATATAATAAAATACATTCGCTAAATCGTTACGTGAACTGCAGTTTCCGGGAAAAATATCCAAAACATGTTGTACATATAGTTTTGTCTTCAATTTTCATACTTACATCCGTAACATTTCCAAATGCTGGTGCAGCGATGAAGACGACATAAGGTGCAAATTCAGCAGTCCGTAAAACTTTCAGTGCCTGCGGTTCAACATCCAATATGGCCATTCTGCCTTCTTCGTGAATTTTGCGAATAGTTTCAAGCTTAGTTCCGTACATAGCATCTTCATGCGTACCTATTTATAAAAAATAAATATTTCAGATTTAATAAATTTAATATTTACACTTCTAAAATTTCAAAATTGTAAAACTTATATATTATCTATTTCTAAAATCTAAATTAATAATTCTAATAATTAATCAATGTTCTCTTATTAATTCTCAATTTCTACAATTAATTAAAACGATTAGTAACAACATATTTATATATTAATTAATTTCAATAAATTTCAAATACGAGAAAATTTGCATGGGCATAATTTACCGTATTCGAGGTATTCATTAGCAGATATATCTGCCATCATTTCATCGTGCGATACGAAATAGTAGTTACGACCATTTTCTTCGTCACTTCGTGGAGGCCTCGTTGTATCTATGAAAAGAATACATTTGATAAGTCTTCCGCGCGATAAAAATATATATAATTTATATAATTTCACACATTTTTCTAATATAAAAAAATAATACTTGATTAATTTAGAATGTCATAAAATGCTTGAGATACTTACGCGGAATAGGATAGGCGTATTTATCGGGATGCTTGGAAATAATTGTATTTTTTATGTGTCGTCGACCGACGCCATGTGCTCCCAATAATACTAAAGTTCTCCGTTGGAAGGCAGGATCTGTGTGCAAAAAAAAGGTAATTATATAATTTAAAAAATTATTTATATCCTATAAACATTATAACACATATACAATAAAATTATAACTCTGATTATACTTAATATAAATTTTGAGACATTATAATAATAAAGTCACCGAGATAATGTGTATTAAAATATGCATTACACATATTACACGAAATTAACTTTATATTAATTTTGTAGATTATTTAGAATTGCAAATGAAACTCACAAGGAAGCTTCACGACCTCTTCGTAGGTCACCAGGTCCAGCTGGTCGAATACAGCGTTGTGCTTTGCAAGATATTTATCCTTGTATTGCTTCTTTTTCCGGCCGAATATTGAGCAATTTACTGCAAAGCAGAAAAGATCGTTAATATGTATAAAACGCCGACGAAACCGGAGATGAAGCTATTCTCTCTTCGAAAACGTCTGCCCGGTGTAAACTTGCAAATTACTGTGCAAGTGTCATGTTACGGAATCCATTATCCGTGCTAACTAACGAGTTCCGTGCCTTTACGGTGTCGGCGAACGACCGCTGAACCCCGATCTTAAAGAACGATCACGATACCGTTCGCCCGTCGCATAACGGAGCTGCCTCGCAGAATTCAATTGTGTTCGAATGTGTACGTGTATCAGAAATTATGTCGACCAATAAAACGACGGTCATCTGCTCTGCGATGCAGGTTATAAATGTCTATTAATGAAATTCCCTGATTTACCAGATTCGCCAGAAATCGAAATAAGGCACGACAGACATTTTCCGTAGTCGCGCGACAATGATCGTTCACGTCGCTAAGATACGTTCTGTAGATATTACTTCTCCTAAACATGTATATCACCCAACACGGTCGTGTTATCCTACCGGAAACGTAATACGCAATTACGCATGTGCACTTAATGTTAGCAACCCTCCGGAGTATCTCGAAAATTGATGCTAACACGAAGTGACACGAACTACTCTGCGAATACTCGACTCCTGGATCAAGCAGAGTCTTGCCTATTGATTATAAAAAAGAATTTCATTCAGTCAGCCAGTTTGAAGGAAGCCATGCCCAAAGGCACTCGGGCGAGGGGGAGGAGTCCTATTGAGAGGGGTGTTCCAGCAGGTCACAAGATGATAACGTAAGATATTCATGATTAACTGATGCATGAGTACTCAAATGTAGGTGTCGTATAATCGGGGAGCCATGGTGAACTGCCTCGCGAATATCATTTTCACGATCACAGAACTACTGCATACTAGAATATACTAAGGAGACTTCGTGTATGACTACAATGTATATCGAAGCTGGTGGATGATAAGCTCGCGTGATTGTGCAAATCACGATATCTTGCCAAAATATGTAGACAGTTGAAAATAGACGGATAAAAATATATATGTATGTGAAAAAAAAAGATTTTTATTTCAGAATCAAGAATGATACAGGAGAACATGTTCGTTCTCGAGATTTTCGGCAAGATATCCCCAAAGTGTTGTTGCCCGCTAACATTTAGAACGATCAATTAATTATCTATTGTAAGCTCCGGTTGTATAATCGTGCTGCTGAGTACGTTTGCAAGTGAAATCGTGCGAAATAAGCATAAGTGCGTCGAATATTTTGCAGCGAATGCATGCATTAAAGCACGCTGTGTAAAAGCATCTATTATTATAATTTATATGCAGAATGTATCACAGTACCCATATTAATAAATTATAATTGATGCGATGCTCTCTCTCTCTCTCTCTCTCTCATAATATTTCGCAACGTTACAAAATTTCTCATTTACACAAGCCTGAAAAATGAACACTTTTAAAAGCTTCTTTTGTTATTAATGCTTAATTTCATATCGTTCATATATTATCCATTGTGAGGAATTTAATGGCATTCATTTTCATGCATTGCGTGATACTTTTACAACTGTGTAATTCAATAATACAGTTTCATATGAAGATCGTGTTGTGGGCATATAAAAATCAATATCTTTTAAATGAATGATATCATGTAAATTAAAGTTTACTTAAGGAGCTGCAGTTACTAAACTGTAAAAACAAAATTATGTTACAAATATTACTTTGACTACGCGATCGCGACTTGCAGAAAATAAATTGTCGCCTGTATATATTTTACGAATATTTATTCACTGTTCTAATAAGCGTAATACATTTTTTATGTGGACTAACAGTTAAAAGACACTGCTTTCGGAACATCTTATCCAAATAACTTTTTTAATAGTGTCACTTATTATTAATTACAAGTTCAAAACTTAAATATATTGTATAATTCCTTGTAAATGTTTCGTAAGCATTAATACACAGGTATTTTATCGAAACTTCGCGCACAAAGTAAAAATATTAAATATCGCCCATACATATTTATTACGAAATTGCGAGAATGATAAATTTCATAATGTACGAAACAAACTTGAAAGCAAAAGCCTCGTGCGTCCTTTTTCGTAAAGCCGCCGAAAGACAATCATCCCGCTTTCGATCTCCTTCTCTGTACTGATGCGTGTGTTAGAAGCATGGGTCCAGTTTGTACTTCATGCGTCTAAAAATACGTTCCTACGTGACTCTACACGTGTCTACCTGAAGGCAGAGACGTACCTGTCGAGCCGTCGCAGCCTTCGGTGTGAGAAGAACATCCACCTTCTCCTTCAGCATCTAGCCCCGCATAACACATATAAACAACAGATATATCACTGCAGCTAATTATTCTTGTATGCGCTAGCTTTCCACTTGCCTATTCCTAATCCGTCCATCATGCCACCCACTCACGCCAGCAGGTGCACACGTAGAGACATATACATATACGTCGACCGAAACTTTCTTGCTACATGTTCTTAAAGCATTCAACCCTCGAGATTTGCATACGACTTCACAACCGCAATTCGCAATTAGGCTTTAATTCTGGCTTTTAACATTACATCTCGAAATCGTAAAACAGCTTCCTTCTATCTATCGTACATTTGCTGATTTATCATAATCTGTGTTTTTTTTTAAATTAACCGGTCTTGATTGTCAAACGTATATATCATAGAAATATGGGGTAAAAAAGGTCTTGCGAGTGACAAACTATCTTGTAACTTAACACGCTTCTCCTGGCATTTCGTTGCTTTTGCGAGCTTACGATAGCAGCAGCTCTTCCGAAGTAAAAGATTTATGGTTAACACAAAGGGGTAATGGCATCTTAAAATTTCATGGATCAGTAACTATCCAAAGTAACGATTACGTTTGTGCTTTATTTCTAGCGTCTGGAAATGATAGATGCTTTTAACCAAACGGAATTGCCTCAGGAACGTTCGTACCCAGCTTCGAGATTCGAAATCGATACGGGTTTATACGTAGGGTCATAGTAGTAGTCACGTGGGGTTTGAATTATAAAACCGGTTCAAACTTTAATGTAAAAAATAAAACTCGGCCTCTATGAGTAATTAATTACATAATTTAAAATGTATATACATAATATCTATCTAAATATATTTACCTAATTAGAATTGATTTAAACATAAAAACTGTATTCGATTATAGCCATAGTTACGTTCAGCATTTCGTGAATTGTGAATTTTAGAAATTTATATATTATATTAAATTGATAATCCATTATTATATATTGTTATTATTATTACTATATACCATGGAAAAGTTAATGTTTACACAATATAAATTAAATATCGCAATTAATTATTATTTATTATTAATCTTATCTACTATCAATTGTTATTAATTGACATGTACTATTAATTATTAATTTTATTTACGTACAATAGATATTGTTATACTTTAAAAAGGTTTATTACGGTTTGAAAAGAATCAATATGCATGATTTTTATATTTTTTCAAAACTATTTTCAAACAAGGAATACCCCAAATTTCCTTAGAATATTTCTTATTATCATCAGAAATGAATGAATATATCATGTATGAAATAACATCACAGATGCCGTAACAGATCAAATACCGTTTGATTTCCGTTCGAAATATCTCGGAGAGACGAACGATAATTACTTAGCTAATCCGTCGTAAACGAATACACTATCGATATATACGCATCTCAGTATAATTGATTGATATATAACAACGATATCACATGCTCCATCGAAAACCTGTACACATCGAACAACACACAGACGACATCGTGTTTCATCAGCACATTCTTGTTTTCTTTTTTTGGCAGCAATGATTTGGTGAAAATCAGTGGGAATTGAGCGGAATCATCAGATGTAATTGGATGATAATGGATTGATTGAGCGGCGGCGAAAGAATGTCATGTAATAACGATTTTCTCAATCGGCGAAATTCTGATTCTCCGTTCTGTACTCAAAAGAGATTCTGCGATCTGCTGGAACCAGTCATTACCGCACTCATTCTACTCGAGTTTTTAACTAAAATTATCCTTATCCTAAATGTCGCATTCACCGTCAGAGAAAGAAAATTATTCTGAAAACGCTTAAATAGGATTACCATTAAAAATACTTTTACAACGAAATCGTCAGGAAATTTTATGCTTTTATGCCAAATTGTTCGATTAAATGAAGAGGATATACACTCTATAGTTTCTCTAGAACAATACTTTTCTATAGTAATTGCTATATCGAATATATTTTCCTTCTCTTTTTAAAGAACTTCATCCATTTTACGGGATAGCAGTCTAGCGGATAAAACATGATGAAAAATGATCGATATCCTCATTAAGCGATGAAAAATAACTCCTACGTAAGGGCAACCGCAAACATCGTCCTTCGTTTTTACATATCTTGTGAGATCGAGAGAACAGTACCCGTGTTCTACGGACGAGCGATTTTACACAAAACACGGGCCAACATGAATAGTCCAAGTTATGTTACCTTGTTCTTGTTTGTTCTTCTCCATAGACATGCAAGCGATGCGCCACTCCTGAAGTTCGGGCGAAGGGATAAGACCCGCGGAACCAGCCGCATTGTCCTTCCGCGCTTGCCACCAGTGATGATCATCCTTGCTGATGATCTGCAGAATGTCACCGGTTTTAAAAGCGATCCCAGCCTGCGCGCAGGGTATCAGTTCGTCCTCCAGTGGATCGTAGTCGAATTGCGCTCGTACGAAAATCTGTTGGTGTAGATCAAAGGTCACGTTAAAATTTCTTAGGGGCGGTCGTTTCGAATGTCGTTATTCTTATTAATCACTTGTTAAATTCGACGTCAAGGATTTCACTTCGCGTCGATATATTTAACGAGAGAAATTATGTAACGGGAAAAACTACTGCAAAAGTGAAATATATATATATATATATATATATATATATATGTATAGCATGTGAGATAATTGGAAAGATAACGTAATGTGCATCTTGCAGTGAAATCATTAACATCTATTGGATTAGTAAAGGAGAGCTTTAATTAACAACAATAGGTCCTCGACCATGAGACGTGACTAAGATATCGTTCTACGGCTATATCGATCGCTGATGGACCTACACAGCGCTGCGCTAGACATAGCGAACGAGTCTAAGTATTCAGCGAGAGAAGCGAGAGATGCGACGTAGTAAGCAACTGGCAATAAAATAGCTCTTGCAAAGAGTGACAGTACAATGTAGAGAATGTACAAAAAGTATATCAATATGGCAAATGGAGCGCTCGCAAGTTCGTTCGAATTTTCAGTGTTTGACGTTAACACGGCGCACATATAGTTCTGCAGTATAGTAAAGATACAAATTCACACGTTGTCCCGAGATAACCAGCGATCGACACGTAGCTCGATTTCGCCACATCGCTTAAAAGTTAAGGAGCAAGGGGCACGTAAAAATACGAGAATTTTTCCAGACGAAATATAAAACTCGTCGGTCTCTGAACGTCGCTGTATGACGTTTTACAGTCGGTATACGCAGTTAGATCATCGACTTTAGTTCAGGGGGAGGGGTGCCTACACGGCTTTTTTTTACAGTCAATCGATACACTCATCGGCATCGGACCGGGGGGGGGCGAGGGGTGAGGCGGGGGCGGGAATTTGTCAACTGGAGGGACACGGGGAGTTGAACAGCGCGAGCTTTTTGTCGTAATGCCACCAGCGACACGATTCGGTCATCTAGCGATGCGCAATACGTAGTATGTACGTGTAAAGGCATACATAGATAGATAGATATATATATAATATACACGTGTGAGTGATTCCATTTTCACAAGAAGCTCAAGCACTAATTGCTGCACATCGCGCAAGGACAGACGCACACACGTATACGCACGCACGCACGCATACCGAAGATATGCACGATGCAGAGATATGCGCGCGGCCATCTACATGAATGTGTGAGTAAAGAACGGCGCATGAAAAGGTGTATAATGTATAGTAAGTACAATGAACGGTACATGATTGCACACAGTAACGAGAGTGCTAACTTCCGGTTAGCGCACGTGTTTCGCGAAACAGAGCTGCGGGGATTTTTCGACAATGTGTATAGGACGTGGGGGGGGAACGGAGTCATTGGAGGGGAGCGAGGGACGACTGTCCATTTTGATTCTGTACGAATATTACTTGTCCGGGTGTGTAGACATTCGTAATTGTATCGGTTTTAATTACAACTAGGAATTTTCTGGACCAAAGTCAGAATATCGACAATAGTGAAACTAATTAACGGGTGTGCACTAATTAGAGCCGGTATATCACACGAACGAGAATTTGCGACTGCGGATGCATCCGGCTGAATATATTCTGCGGCTTTGTTCAGTAGCCAATTTGTAATATTATTTTATTATCATCCCTTTGCGTTTAATAGTTTGGCAATTAATACACGCATACGGCGCGTCTTCACTTATAAATTTATTAATATCTGATCGATTTAATATTCGTACAGCTTTAACAATTGTATAATAATTTTTTGCATGTCGATAAAACTGTATAATTATTTAGGATTGCCCTCACTTCCGATAACGGTGGATCCCGACAAGTACACGCCGTTAAATCCTATCGCCAATAATGTAAAAAAATAAATATGATATATTATATACAAAAAGAATTAAAGAGTTCATGCGTATTAAAAAAATTCAGTGTCTTGGAAATAAATTAAAAATCATGATACAAAATAAAAGTCAGTAATTTACGTTTATTACTAATTCTCGCGTGGCGATTGCAAGATTTTAGATTTCACAATTTTAAACGGACGTGAGTGATCATTCGAATATATAGATGAATCGATATTCTTTCGCGGAACTCGCAGTTAATCGTAGCACTGCCAACGTGCGGTCCGTTTAACTATCAAATGCACTTTCGTCTATACGTTTCCGAAAGTAATAGTGTGTCTCTGTTGGCATCATGTCAGCAAGTGTTCCCTTTGAAAATATTTGAAACCTGTTCGAGCACCGCGAAAGAGCTACACGTTTTCAAACAGGACGACCACGTTTCCATGAATTACGTCAAGTGCATTGAGAAGCGAAAGAACGTCTTTTGATAAGAAATACATGGGCGCTCGGACGAAAGGGAAGACTGTTAAATTTATCTATTGACAGTACAAAATATTCCCTTGTGCAATATAAATAGCTGCCACAATTTATTTAACATTCGTAAAATTTTTTAATTCAACAAACTTCATTTCATATTACAATTTCTCGCAGACCATTGATGGCTCAAAATAAAAATGGCTTGAATAAAATTAAAATATTTTTTTCCAGCTTCGCTTCTATAATAGGTACAATGGAAAGAATAATGATAATCCTTATATACGGCACAGCGACTGAGGCTTTGCAGGCGTTTTTTTATTTCTAAAGCATTCCTCTGAGCGCCCATGCGGATAGGAATTTTTTTTCATATGAAGGCGTGTATGTAAGCGAACATATCGATACGTATTGCTCGCACTTGAGAACTCCTGTCGCGAGGTAGAAGCATTGCGAAAAAAGGAGGGAAAAACGCGCGGGATTAAAAGGAAAAACACGTTGATAAACACGAAAAATTCGCGTTAGAGATCCTACTTTTCAGCGATGGCGTGTATAGATAATATAGGAACAGAGACAGAGTACGAGGCATGTATATATAATGTGTGTTTGTGTGTGTATATATATATATATATGTGTGTGTGTGTGTGTGTGTGTGTGTATGAATATAATATATAAGTATATGTACGCATAGCCTTCTAACTACAGCAGTCCAATCACACCAGATCAAGTGGCGGTACTTACTAACACTGGCAGAGGCTTAATCCTGAACAACTAGAGTGTTGAGGAAACAGAAAAAAAGGAAGATCAATTAATTAATCATGTTTCAAAGTCGCACCAAAGCGTAATACGGATTAATCGAGACCCTCCCCCACGCGTACGTCGCGCGAGGGGAGACGAAAAAGTGAGTAAAGAATGACACAATCAATGATAAACAGCACCTACGGTTGAGTCGCACGCGTCAACGCTTCCGAGATGCACGGTGCGCATTGCTGTGTGGCACATGCAGGCTTTTACTAGATCCCCTCGTATTATCGAACAGATGCCTCTTTCGTACTCTCGACGTCTACGAGCGTTGGGCTCCCACGCGCAATCTACGCGTACGATATCCAAATTGGTGGTGTGAAACCGCAGTAGTTTCGAAAAGTCTCGACTCCACGGATACAGAGAAAAATAAATATAAATCTCACGCGAATTATCATGATTGTCGTTTCCGTAATAAATATGGAAATCATTTTCGTGTGCAGCATCGAAATGTTGGCCCGCCGAGAATATATGTACCTGCTTTTTAATCCAAAGTTACCACCTGCAACAGCGTTCTGTACTGAGTCAGCGATGTAATTAAATAATTTGGCATTTTTCATTATTAAAGAATACAATATTGATAGAAATAGTGGAAAAAAAGTTTTGCTGCTTCATTGAAGTATAGAAAAGCTTTTAAAAGTATAGAAAAGTATTTAAAATATTAATATATTGATACGTTGTACGTCTCATTGTGTTTCGCATTGTGCAAATACCGCTGATACAGTACGAGGGATACCGCTATTGATAAACAATCTAATTAAGCAAACAATAGCAACAATCGTTAATTACTGCTCACTTATTTAGATTTTGTACGAAGTGATATTACACGCATAGATTATCGTTATTCATCAGTGTGTGCCCAACACCTGCTGCAAGTCGAATGTACGAAGTAATTTCAAACTCGCAGTTCTGCGGCACATGTGATGAGCGTGGCCGTGGAAATGCGAGTTTCGAGCGAGAACTCTCGATGCTTTCCTGTCGGGAGTCGGGAGGAATCAAAGCGGACTGGTACAATTAGCAACATTCTAATGCTCGGTGGCCTACGCCTCGCGCTTTACGTGATAGAGAAGTTTCCGCTCGCGTGTTTCGTTGAAAATAAAATACTCTCGAGCGAGAGCAAGCCGCGTAGAAGTTCTCCGTGGTTAATCCCCGATAGCGCGTAAAATCTACGATTTTAGATCACCGTTCAAGTTGAGCAAAAATATGCGCGATATGCGCTCTGGGCCATGAGCTTTCTAAATCCCGTACCGAACGGTCAGAATTTGTTTCCAACGGAATTATCATATTCGATGAGAGACACGCTTTACAGACTAAATAATCACGCTACGATTTCGTTGATGGCCGCTTCTATATCAAGTGAATAATGATTTATAATATACAAGCGAATGAATGTGAAACAATGGATAACGTCAATTTAGAGTGAATAAAAAGTAGAACCATACATATAAGAAAATAACAGCAATGCAACACGCAAATATAATAAAGAAATTCTGCGAATTGACTTCATAATGTATTTGCTGACTCAATATTTCAATTTTATCTTCATTTCGTTGATTCGATATGAAATTTACACTGGAATGCCCGGAGATAGTTTGTCCACTAATGGTTTTAACCATCGGTAAACAACGTTAGTTAAATATATGACGATGTCCTCCGTCGGCAAATTACGTGCGGGTCGCAAAATAATGCCGGGGCAGAGAATTCGACGGTGAAGTTAATTATCCGAACAAATTAGAATTTACTGCGCCACGAGTCAAACGCATTTTTGACAAATCGATATTGCGCCCCGTCTCCTTCGTCTCCCATAGGATCCGTATATGCCGCAACACGGAAATTTCTATCCTATCTGATTACAAATTCCTATCTCGCTTCGATTCGGACGAGAGGAATAATGACGCGAGTCCCTTTTATGAAACCGATTCCGCGGAGCTCGCGCGTAGAGACGCGCCTTCCCAAACTTCAGGCCGCACTATTCGAATAAAGTCACCGTGCGATTGTGCCCATCCCGTTGCCATAGTAACGTCGCAGAGGACAGTGCATGGACATGGTGGATTCGGTATGTGGGTTTTCGACGTGCATTGGAAGCTTGCGCTCTACTTCAAAGAAGAAATGAACGGGCGAACGATGGGGGAAGGTTTGACGATGGTATGCCGCTGATGGGATTTTCAGGCGACACTGGGAAAGACAATTCTACTCAGTGATATAGCAGGTACTGCGCTATCGACAACTCGTCTGGTGGACTGACTGCTGCTGATGCTGCTGAAATCCTCTTGTCGATTTCCATCGAGGGGGAGAAGGGGGGAGAGGGCAGACTATCTGCTTCCGAGTACCAGACCAGAAGAACTAGGCTTCCGGGCCTCTCGGAAGAGGGAGACAAAAAAAAAGAGTCGTATCGCAGTGCAGAATAAACTCGACTGAAAATTTTTCAGCGGTCTATCGCGGTACTCGATTCAATTTCCAAAGTGCGAACTACCCCACCGATGCATTTTATCGTGGCAATCGATTTGAAACGCGATTGAAAAATCTAGACCTTTTAAGACAAATTGCCAATATCTCGTGTTATACGATTGCTCTTATATTTTAACGCAATTGTGAAAAATCTTATGCTCAACGAGTTAATTAACATGACGAATAACTACGCGTTAGAAAATTTTTTTAAATTCGAATCTATTTGTAATAACGCTGCACCGCGATGCGTCTCTTAAAGAATTGATTGTGCTTTTGTGAAATGATCTTTCACTCGTTACTGTAAAGGGTTAACATTCTATATGAATTATGAACATCGTAGATAATGTAAATCGGATATGTCAGGGTGAAGAACACACAGACACGTAAAGATTACCTATTTCATCCACGCATACTGCAATTAACAAATGTGAGTGTATGTGTGTGTATGAGGTGGTACGATGTGAGTGAGGGTGGTGAACGAAGAGCAACGTGTGATGCAGGAGTGAAATATGATTACAGCTACCGAAGATTTTTCTATCGTTTCCGCGGATTTACCCGAGAAACCAGAAGCATTCGCTTCAGGTTTATTCTGAGCGTCGCCTGACGACACGAAATTCTTATAGACGCCTCTCTCGCACGCGATCGCAGAAATCGTACGTCGAGTCATATTTTCGTTTCCCATGATATCTTTCACGAAGCTGGGACGTCATAAATCGAAAGTACAAACCGTCGACAGGCAGAAGATACGCGCGTGCTGAGAATGAAATCCAAGAACGTCGCGAGATCGAAGGATCAATTTCGACAAATGGAATTTCGATGCATCACGTGTTTAGCCCGCACTTTATACAACAAAATAGTCGTAAGTGAAACATGTATCGGAAAATATCGAGATTAAAAGTATCGAAAAACATAAATGTAATATATTCGATTTATATATTAAATTTTTTTGTATAATAATAATTTTAAAAAATAATAAGATATCTTTCTTGCATTATAAAAACACATTTGCTGTATATTGGCCGTGGCCTAATCGAATCCATTTATCTAACACGCGAGATCGTTCGTAGCAAATGGCAGAAATTCTCTTTTTCCCCGAGGTATCCCACGACAGCCGATTTTTCACGCGCTACCGATTTACGATGAAAAAGATTGAACTAATTTTCTCGAGATGTTTAATGAGATCTACGGGAATTCGATGGCATCTCTCTCGAGATGCCTTCGTGCAATAAAGTGCCAACAACGATCAGGCGCAATCGTTGCAGGGTGCAAGAGCGACAAAACGAGCGTGTAACGGGGGAGAATGACAATACGGGGAGGAGGGGAGGGGAGGGCCGGCATGTCGAACACGTCGGTGTGCGTATGTGTGTGCGTGTGTGTGTGTGTGTGTACATCGGAGAGACAGAGAGTTCTTGTATGCGACGTTTGTCTATTCTATTTCTACGGCGGACACGGACAAAAGATCGCGTTACAGGTGACGTGCGACGACTCGTGGTGTGTTCCAGCGGTTCATGCTTTATTATATCTTCGTACAATGCACTGTGGGGGGGAGGGGGGTAACAACGCCGCCCGCCGTTGCGCTCTCGCCGATGCTGTTGCTGCTCTCGCCCTAAAGGTGCGATTGGAGGACGGGGGGATCCGAGAGAGTGATGGCTTCGGAAATGCAACGTGGTCGGGCGGTGGGGGGAGAGAGGGGGGGGGCAGGGGAGGGGTGTGCTTATCGAGGGTGTCTCGCTTCCCGTGTAACGCACGAGATACCCCTGTTCCCGTTCTATAGCGCTCGTCTCGTCGCGAGAAACGCCTTGGGTTACATTGTCTTATTCGTATCATACCACGTAAACGGGTTGCCGCACACTCCGACGGCGCGACGTCGTGTTTGCGCAGTGATTATTGGCCGTAAATGCTCCCTTTTAACGTTGACGAATGTAGCACAGACGCACGAGACAGAGAACGGTTAACTCTCCGTTAAGCTCGTTACCGTTCAAAGGCGAACAGTTGCCGATAGATATTTGGATAGATTTTTCACTTTGCCACCCGACTTATCGAACGTTTTGCACAGTTATCAAAAATAGCGACTTTTTCCCACCCTTCCCCCCCCCTCCCCGGAGGCGGAGTTACTGCGTTTAATCTTAATCGCATCTGCTGTACACAAGTCGTTCTCGCTGCACCGTCGTTTCTCGAGCTCGTAATGTAGAATGTAGATAATCTCCGTAATGTAGGTGACAGTTAACGTTCATCTGTCCCGCGTCCTTCTACCTTGCACTCCCGTAAAGTTCAACGAAAATGGTATATTTCGGAAAATATGATCTATACTATATGCAATCTCATATTACAGATATTTGTCACACCAACAATTTGAAGTATACATCGATAAGATCTGCGTATGTCTTGTAACATCCATAAACTCCCAACACATTTTTTTTTACAACGCTTTACAAAATCTAAAATCCAACCAAGCCGTCTTGCACACACGTATATATGTGTAGTAGTAGTATATAGAGTGTGAGGAGGAAGTAGGCAATATATCACGTTCTTAACATATCTCCACTTCCTCTTGCATTTCTACGTGTTGCATATAACGAGAAGAACGAGAGGCCGGGCGCTACGTTAAACACATGTATGAACATAAGCAGATATACAAATACAGAGTATTTACAAATGAATGCTACGTCACACCAAGATATCGAAATTATAAATTCAAACTGAACTGCACGCGATACGTTTAAACAATATATCGGCTATATATTTTGCTCTTTCAGAAACTGTGAGGTATATGTACACACAATAGCATGTAGAAGCTACTAACGTATTATATCATCATTGCTCGACGAGTCGCAAGATTTTCTAAAGTGGTTTCGCAATCTTTTTCGTCAGGTACAGAATACGTGAAAAAAAAAATATGTCTGTTCATTCAGGTACGAAGAAAGAGGGAGGTGCCTTACTTTGAAGGAGCCGTCGTTATTGGTGCATATTTTACTGACACACTTAGAGAAGTACCCTGAAGATTTATCAGTAAAGGCGCCCGTCTTGTTTGATCTTGCGAGTTAAAATGGAGAAAAAAAAATCGCGAGACTTATTATTATTACAACGATTCAAATTTTATCCGAGCCGGAACAGACGATGTTATTTGCGGATTTACCCTCAACTGCATGTACGGATATTTTTGCACGTGTCAGACATTTATCGATAATAAATGTTGCAAGAGACTTTTTTAAGAAGGGGTGTGCTGTGCATCCTTTCTCAAGAATAGAAATTAGTTCGCCGCATTGACTTATCCAGAAAGATGTAGCGCGCTATTTCTCTTCCGTCGATATAATCCGCAAATATTCTTTTATTTAAATAGTATAACAAATTTTTTACATCCATTTCTAAATTTTGATTTAAAAGTTATCAAATAGATATATATGTATTTTCTCTCGTTTTTCTGGATAATTCAACAGATCGTGAGACAATACGATTCGCCAATAAAATAAACTAAAAAAAAAAGGAAAAAGATTAAATTACATTGCTACCAGGCTTGCGCGTTATCTACACAGTCGCGAGTGAGTCCGTGCAAGACATGATGATTAACGAACGGCCCAGAGAGTTTTGCAGTCTCGACTAAAAACCCATCGATCGACTTACACAGCCTTACGTGTATATGCACTTATGATGCAGAGGGCTACATTGGCCAAAAAGAAAAGCGTCAGTTCGCAAAGATGTCCTTCATGCAGGTGAGGGTATAATGAGGGGTGTAACAAAAGCTTCCTTATGACAGAAACACAAACAACATTCCAACACATGTGGAAACGAAAGTGTGCATTCCTTATATACTTCTTTCCCCCGTAAAGTGAACTATTGTACTATCAGTAACGAAGTGTTGTTTAACCCAACGTCATGTAAGAAATAAATCAGAGGAGGGGGGGGAAGGAGAAAAAGAGGCAGAGAAAGAGAGAGAAAGAGACAGAAAAGAGAAACAGAGAGGAAGAGAGTGAATGGAAGAACAAAATTACGAGAGAATGAGAGAAGAAGAGAAAACGGGAGAAAAAGATTGAGAAAGAGAGAGAGAGAGAGAGATAAATCGGAAAGAGAGAAAGATTAAAAAAGAAACATGCACGCGCCGTGGACTCGAAAGCGCCGACCAAAGCGTTTTGTTACACCGCTCGTACCGACCTTGTCTTATAGAGATACGGATATTATATATATCTATAATATATATATATATATATAAATATCTAATATATATATATAAATATATCGTACATTAGTTTCTAGCAGCATCGTCCCGTTGCGTTTATTTAATCGGGTCTCGCAACATGGGGCAAAATGCTTGCGTCACACTGGCCTGCAATTTGCAAAATTCACATTAACCGAAGATATCACACTCGATTATAACGGCCCTCACATTTGCAATATTAATCCAGTTAATCCCGATTGAACGAGCGTCGTCTTCTTATGTTAATATTATCAGAGCGAATCACTAGTTACGCTTTATCTCATTACAGAATTAATGTCCGTGAAATTAATGTGAACTTTGAACACGGCTCAGTGTGCAGGGACCACCTATTATACGGGGCATATAATGCAACGCTGCAAGATTGACGTCACAATTAACGAAATTCATATTTCTCGCAGTTAAAAGTTGAAAGAAAAAAAAATGCATTATTCCAGTTAACAGTTAAATCAAGCACTATCAGCTATGCTCGTGTGCAGCCCCTTGTACAATTTTAAATTTGTATATTTTTTTTATGACTTTTTTTGCCGATCGTGTCGCCGATTTTGCAGCGTCTTTATACGTGACACTTGCGTACTGCAAGCGCAATATAATCCTCCAGAAGAGAGAGAACATTATACGTCATGCGACTAGCATATATTGTCCTATTGCCGTACAATTGCAACAATCGTATAGGAGACCCGTTATCTACATAATGCGATAATCTGAGATAAGCAATTAATGATGGCAAACATTCTTTATACAAGTAGGCACACGCGAAGAAAGGGTGTATCGTACATCTATTTAAAAAGAGCTGTACATGTGAACTGCATATTGTACGGGCATTTTGACAAAAGTTCGTGAAAGTTTCGAGTATAATATATATACAACGTGCCCGAAGCACGGAATTCGCGACGCAGAATTGTAAGCTATTGAAACTATTGCGAATGTAAAATCATTTAGTCGACTGTTCCATCAATCCCACAGATTGATCGAAGAAGCAATCCTTTCGCGCGTACTGATGTAAAAATCAAATTTGCAACAACATGAAAGCAGCTGTACCTAATAAAATCTTGATCCGGGAAAAAACTCTGTTTCCTCAATTTGATTTTTATGAGATTTGACGTTATGCTGAAAGAAATCTCTTTGTCTTGCATGGCACTGCTTGAGCACTGAGAAACATGGCGTTGATAAAATGATAGAGAGAATAATATTTTCCGTATTTTATATAAACACGATCGCTACGAGCGGACGTAAATATGACGTCAGTACGTCATATTTCTCGGTACGTCAAGCAGTATTATACCTTTTCTTTATTGTAACAGTAAAAGATTAGTCGATTCAATAATTCATTTTATATATTATTATTATATATATGTGCATGTATATATATATGTTATATATAATACGGATAACTGGTGAAAACCTCTGCAAATATCGACCACGTTAATATCTATTTATATATTTACTAAACAGTCCGGCGCCTATTATTTTGACGTGTCGTATAATATTCAGAAAGTGGACAATATAATTTTATGCACTATAGAAACTATTTCTAGTTAAATGGTACGAGGACTCGTTGGCGAGTTGATTGGTAAATACAAATTGCAGTATACGCGAAGGTCTTTCTTCGCTTCAAAATTTATAGATAATAAAATGAGGTCGCAATCGGATTAACGTGATTAGTATTACGCTGATTTAATTTTGGAATTACTGCGCTTTGAGTATGATCTTGATTCTACTTCCGCTTTTGCCGATTACGCACATTGTGCGCTATTTTGCTTAAGATTTTATCTTGGATTAAACGATGGAGCGTAATTGCGAATATGAGGTGAAATATCCGTAAATGTCTCTCCTGATTTCAGCTTCGTAGAAAAGCAGAGCTGGAAATTTACTGATTTGGACGTTAAACTTTTTCTCTCTCTCTCTCTTATTAAGAAATTTAAAAAGCATTTTGAAGTTACTTCATGATAATTTTCATAATTGCATATATAATATATTTTGTTAAAAATGTACATATAAACTATTAAAAACCATTATCACTTCAAAAATTTCGTAAAATTAAAGAATTGTTATATACTAATTTTATTAAATCTCGTTCTAAAATATTTTAAAGATAGGTACCTTAAGCATTGGTGTAATATAGAATTATCAAATATATGAGAAATATATAGCGTTTTTTTACATATCTATTTTTTTGTGTTAAAATATTTATCTTCGTATAATTTAAGTAAAGAATCAGACATATTTGGAAACATTAAAAATAATCAATTATTATTATTAAAAAATTTAACATGAAGAATAATTAAGAAACACAACAAGAAATTATTAAAATAGAATCTCATTATCCTTACTTTAATTTAGCTAAAAACATTTTAATATTAATATTTTTTTTACTTCTTCTATAAGTGTAGTGATATAAATAGAATTTATATATAAAAACCAATGTTGACATTGATATTTCTTATAAAATTCCAGTGATAAACATATATTAAGCATTAGACATAGTTCGTTTTTAAATCACCGAAACTATCAATCGATAAATGACTTTTGGAAAAAATGCTATTAGTAGTGATTTTACTGTAAACGAATTCAATTTATAATTTTATCCATTTCCACTTGTTTGCTTTGCAAAATAAAAATAAAAAACTACGCTGATATCCATCAATTTATTGATATAATTGAAGTTAAATAAACTAATGTCCGATATAATATAACTGAACAAAAAAAGAATAAAAATTCATAAATTGTATTAGCGAGGATTCGTAATATTTGTAATTAGTCTAAAACGCAAATGTTCATAAATCATGGAAAGGAAAGTTCTTGCCGTTTGCTTCGAGAATCCTATACGTTCGCCAAGAACTTGTTCTCTCAGAGAACACGCGCGCTAATTACTGAAACTTCAAATATAACCGGACATTGAACTATATAGCAGAATTCGTCACCGAATATATTCAACTATTCGAGAATATTACGTTTAAGCTAGCTCACATAAACCGTCAGATATCAGTTTCCGTTCACTTCGTCAACGTTAACGAAGATTAGCGATGAAACTATGTACAAAGTTACGTTATCTCAGAAATATGAAGCGTGAACATTCTCGTCTTTCTGTCTTAACAAATTAAAAAGACAAGTCAATTAAAAAGTTATACTGATATATCTCCTGTTTTATGTAAGAATATTATGTAATAAAACAATTTTTAGTAATTTATAAAATTAAAATTAAATAGCTAATCAATTATCCAAGAAAGTTCTCATTTAGAATACTATCAAATTTCCGATGTTAACTTCTATTCCGCAAAACCCCTCTAATTATTGATACTAATTATTGAAAAAAAGAAGTAGACAAAAAATCGACATTAATTTCATCAAAAATATATCCATCTTAATGCAATGATTATATCTAATATTAATTAGGTATAATAATTGTGTGTCAAAAGATCTATCTATTCAGAGGAATACTGATCGTTTTTCACATCAAATTTCTAAATAAAGCTCGCATGAATTCTGATTAATTTCAAATGAATTTGGGGTATTTCAATGGAATTATCTGGTTTCACGAGATATCCGAAGATAATTCTGAAGCTACCGTAGAAATATTTATTTTCTTTCGTTACCGATACGACACAGCCCGAAAATGTTTTTAATAGTGGATTATTTTAAATACGAGACGCGAAGTGGACACTACTAATCGTCTTCTTCTGCAAACTCCTTGTAAACTCAGTGGTCTATCTTGGATGAAATTACGCAGGAAACTATATACAAACTGCAAACTATTGAGAAACTAATCGCATATCCCTCTGTTCATTATCTAAAACTTTCCTAATCGCCAAACGGATAATAGGCAGAGACTCCTCGCGCGTTGCGTGAGCTCTTTGAAGCAATACTCGTACAATGCGTCCCAGCTTATGAAATATGAAATGTCATTTCACACTACGAAAGTGTGTCAGTTTGAATCATCTAATTGAATTAATTGTTCTTGAGTTTTGCTTGGCGTATCCGTTATCTACGTGTGTAACGCGAATTATTAGTTGTTTATCATTGCAAACTCTATTAGAAATGTCGAAGATCTGTTAGACTAGAAGATCGTAAGAGAAACTAAGGCAAACTATTTAATCGATTGATAGATCGCTTCATGCTTCAAATCATGTCCTTGGGTTATAATCAATAATAATATCCGGGAGTGTTGCGTTAAGTGTTGCAACTAGATCAAGTTGGATAATTCGGAAAATGGTAAAAGTAACGTTTAAAGTAATTTAAGAAAAATAATTTTTATAACGTTTATCAATTTCATAAAATAAAACTAAATAGTTTGCAAGAATAAAATATTTTAAAAATTGTTTGTAAATAATTTTAAAAAACTGAAATAATAAATAACAAACAAATAAATTAATTAAACAATATATTAGCTGTGATATAAATTCATTATATTAACTGAATCTTTAAATATATATTTTATTTTATTTTAAATATATAAATATTATAATATAATATCGCACTGATCACACACACATCTTAAAGAAAGATCTTTTATAACAGCACTGTAATGTTACAGAAATTCGATCTACCTCGAATTTATTCGAAATAGTTTCGACAAATTATCATTACGCAATCAATATAATAAAGCGTACTGGGAAAAAGCCTAACATGCATAATTACTGACTGCAAGGACTACCTACCATAATTACTAACTGCCAGATTAAGAGCTACCTATTCTATAAGGCCTAAGTTCGTAAGCAACTTCACTATCTCGATAATTAATTCAATAGTGTCGTTGGAAGAAGGCATAAATTTTTATCCCGGGGAGGGGGGAAGATCTCTACCATTACGTCTAGAAGCAGATGTGCTTCCGGCAATTCTGCGATTACACAATCTAACTGGGCGGGGCTACTTGAAGTCGATCGATCGATCGAAGAGTTTAAGACTTTCGCGATCGAAGGGCCGATAGCGGGTTCAAGCGACGTCTAGGCGTGCTCTCCGTGGACGAGGAAGCGCTCTTAGACTTGGAAGTTTTTGACGCCTTAGGCGCCTTCTCCTTGCTCGTGGTTGCCGCAGAGGTTTTCACAGGTTTCCCGGTTTTATTCGCACCGCCTTCCGAGCTCGTGCCCGTGGAGGCAGTGGAAGATGTGGGCTTACTAGACGCGATAGTGTTTTGGGGAAGGGTTTGGGTGTTGGGTCTTACTTGTACCTCGCAGGGGGGCGGCGCGCTCCTGTACGACGGCACGATCTTGAAAGTCACCGATCCACGTGCCTCCCGCTGTAACAATCGAAGAGAACCGGACTCTTCAAACTACGACTACTGAGTGAACAAGACGATGCATCATTCGCATAATGACGATGTATAATGACGAAATATACGAATTTTTATTTTCCGAAACCAAAATCATATTTCACTTCAAAAAGTATGCTTCTGATCTAATTTTGTAATAGAAATTATTATGAGAGAGTTAGGGTATATTTGATTAAAAGAAATAATCAAGATTTTGATAATTCAGTTTAAAAGAAGTTCTAAATTCCGCTCGCAGTTACGAGAATAATCTTATAATACTCACCAGAATCTTTTGCAAGGAATTAACGGATTGATTCTGAACTGGTATACCGTTGATCTCTCTAATTTCATCACCGACGTGAAGAGTGGCTTGTCTATGGATCATCCCACCGTGCATAATCCGCGCCACGAAGCACTGACCATCCTCATTCATTTTCAGTGTGATTCCCTGAAAAGCCGACCGAAAAATGCGAAATAAATTAAGAGCAGTAAATGTAATGTTTTACTGATAATAAAATGTTAAACATTGTGTTACGGGTAGCGTATTTCGAATATGATAAATCCCATACTAAACCGCGTGCATAGTAAATAATAATGCAAATTTAAAATTGTAACGTTAAAAGTTGTTTTACAGATAAAAATTAAATATTTATTGTACTGAAAATATAATGTCACAAATCTTTATTAAATTTTTGTATTTATGCAGTAATCTGAAGGAATATTGAGATAATAATTTTTTAAATTGCTTGACATCTCAATAATGTCCATGTCCATATTTTTACGTTTTCGATAAAAATTTCGAATAATTTTTTCACACATATTTTTAAAGGATTTATTCAAAATATATTAATTTTTCTCTTGTTTTACGCAGAAATTATATTGAAAATCGCATAAAACTTTTTTGCAGTTCCACACATCTCGAATGGAGAACGCCATCTCGTATCCAAAAAACATCCATTTCCTGCCTTGTTACTCACCATCGGCTCATCCGTGTTCTTCTGGAACTGCACCAGTCTGACGCGAGTGATCTTCTCATCTAAGTCACCGTTTTGTCCTTCGAGATCGTCGCCGCCATTCAGATACGTGAGGAGTGGCGGCGGCGTTACCCTGGTGGCTTCCTCGCCGTAGACCTCGTGGCCGGCAACATCGTGGGCTTGTAGAAGTGCCTGGAACAGATCGTAAGGAGAAATTGCAAATTAAACTCTTAATGTCACTATCTCGCGTGTCATAAAACAACTTGCCATTATTAGAAAAAAATTTCTCTATTCCCTATTTATCATAAGACTATCGTTGGTTTTCTTTGATAAGTTTAGTACTTGCAGCGTTGTGCTTCGAAAGGATAGTGAGTGATTCGTTCTACGAAAAAATAACCAACATTTTTACACCGATATTGAATATATCAGCGCTATTTATTTATTTGATAGACTCTATAAAGTAAGCTTGCAACTTATTAATTTATATTAGATCTATGATCTGTTTTCAGGCATCTAGTTGCAAAACAGGAAGGCGGGAGGTGATCGGAAGGTTATCGCAAGCCTATCGGCGGTCAAAGATTCGAAAACATTTGGTGAGAAGTTTCACTAGCTAAGTCTTCCCGCCTGAACGGAGGCCCATAATTACGCGGGCAATGCGAAACAAATTAGCTTAGAACTCTTAACAACTATGACCTAGTTTACACCGAGCATTTAAAACGCGCGTACTAGTAAGTTTCTATTGAATTTTCTTAATTTCGACGTTGCATGTAAACGTATACATGATTTGTGTATTTCATTAATCTTAATGCATCATGTATCAGCTTAGTACGTCATTCTTTAAATGCATTGTAGAAATTAAGATAATTTAACAGAAAGTTACTAGTTAGTACGCATATCAAGTGCTCGACGTCTAAACTAAGTCTACAATATAATTAACGTAACACAGTAATTCCTTATTATAAATAGCAGCCGTATTACGAAAGCTAATAAGTATACACAGCTCCCAACGCGGCTACGCTTTATTCACGGTGAGAGAGTTATGTATTCGCTATCCGTACAGTTTACTTTTGTGATGTTTTACAAATGAAATTATTCAATTGTACAAAAAAGAAGCATGCAATCAAATTTTGATTGCTGATTGCGTCCCTACTGCGAAACGTGATCTAAATCACGTATGAATATTTAATCTCATTATCGATGAACAACAGATATTGTTTTAAAAAATTTTAAACGTTATTGCATAAACGTATCATGTGTACGAGTATACATCGTAAGAGAAATTAAATAATTAATCGATTAAACGGAAATATATATGCGGAGCAGAAAATTATTTCGGGAAAATAATTTGATAAATATGATTTTATAAAAATGTGCAATTATTTTATCAATTATTCAGCGGTGTTATATGAAACGAAGTGTCTTATCGTGACCAGAGTAGTATTTTTAGCACGGAAAAACGCATACCGCGTGTAAGTAGCGATATGCACGTTTCGACAGAACTGGAAGAGCGTAAAATATGCATTTTAATTTACATTTAAATTATCGGCTTCCATTAAAATTCAAATGTAAATTCTGATTTTAATGGTGGGATAGCATACGCGATAAACAAATAAACGATCATGTTCTATTTTACAACGCACATATTAATGAATGCACTTACATCGTGTTTGCCATATGTTTCATTCTTATTGACGAATATTTGGTAACAAATATTTTACCGACGAATACATTCCAATGAAATTATATTTTAATGTGACACAGCCACAAGAAACGTCTCATAAATAATCCATTGTGCGTATGTTGTATTAAGAAAATATGCAATATTTTATAATCTGACAGTTTTTTTATTTGATTTGTTAGGCAGAAGTATATTAGGAAATATATGCACCTGACACATACAAATAGCCGAAAAAGAGAAAGTGTTCTACGAAACTTATGATGTTTACGTCGACTGCACGCTGAACTTGTAATAAATTTTCGTAGAATTGTGAAAAATAGCGGGCTACGCTAGAAACTGATTTCTTGAAGACTAATCGCCACTGCAAATTTACTTGGCATTTGCAAACTAACAAACTTTCCTTCTTATATTTCAAGTATAATTTTTTTTTTGGTCACATGCTACTGTACATATTAATATGGTGGGATGTGTGCATTTTGAACATTGTTTATCTTATCTTGTAAATCGGATTTACTCACGAAGCCAAATCTCGCTTTGTAATATCGGAAGTGGCCAAAATTCAAATATATACTTCCTTATTTACTAAAACTTCAGTGACAACTATTGACGCTGAGCATACTACCACGGCGGATTAGTTGAATAGACACTTTATGGGTCGATCTGGTAACTGGATTTGGTGGTTTAATAACAGTATTCGGGTTCTAAGCTGCAGTTGTTCGGTCGATCAAGCTTAAAGCCTAATCTGTTACAACCTCAAAATTGTCTCAGACGAATCGCTTGCGCGGCAAACTCAGGTTCGAGGATTGTACACGTTGCTTTGATACGCTAATTACATGTTTGCATAATCCTCCATCGGTTAGTTTCACTTCCGTCAGGGCTTACGCGTTTCCGTAACAAATTTCAACGTACGAGATGGTGTGTAATAAAAGAACAATTGTTTTAATATCAATATATCTTTCGTCCTATTTCAGTTATGTAACGAACGTATCTTTCAGTATTGGCAACGGCCTCGTTTAAACGAGTACGAGATAAACGTATATTGCCGCCTCGAATATTCGCATCGGATCATGGAAATGCTTTGTTCATAGATGCGAAGGATCTTCGAAGAAGCCACATACCGAGTGCACTTCGTCCAAGGACGGATCTCGCTCACCTGAAACGCGGCCAAACTCGTCACCTGCGACCCAGTTGATAGCGACGACAAGTCTCTATTTCTCCTCTCTCGCGCATCTACTTTATATGCAAATCGCACATGGAAAAAACATATTTCAGGCACACAGTGACTAGGTGACGAAATAGCCAAGAAATATGATAAACTCGGACGTAAATTGCTTTCTATGATATACACGCTTATAAGTAAGCACGAGAAGAAGCGACTAAATATAAACGATACGTATTATGTGTTACGTTTGTATAATGTAATTTTAGAGCCAATTTTCGAGCAGACCACAGGGAAATTATAAATTTTGTAGCTATCATTTGACAATTTGTCGTAAGAAGAAGCATTATAACCGTGAAGATGAAAAAGATAAGGCTACGTAAATCATAAATAATGGATTACTCTCCACACGACTGCATTTTTGTTCCTTTGTTGCACCATCTGTTCGGAGAAAGCACAGTTGCATAGTTAATTCAAGAAAAACGGGGAACGGACTATTTCGGTGGTTTTCGTTCGCAATGCCGTTTAATCGAATGCCGTTAATTACATTAGCGCCATCGGATATTCATTAATTAAGAACCAGCCTGTGCAGCGATGTCCATTAATGGTTCTTTTTTTTCCAGAAATCTATTGAAATTGTTAAAAAATAATGGATAATTTAATTCACAATTGCGCCGAACACGGCGAATATCGTTTATCTCCATTGTAGAGTCCTCTTTCTCAAGAATTGCCGACAACGTATGTTGTGTCAAAGAGACTATTATATATTCACACACATCATCTTTATTATCAAATTACTTTGAACTTGTGCAATTTTTTACTTAGAAAACGTCACATTACTATAATTCCAGAATGTAATAATGCGTAATATGTGTATAAATATTTCGTACAATATCTGTTATATATATATAGCTTCAACGGACATTTGAAACTTGCGAGTCTCGCGAAAGTATGTATTTGTTGTGAAAAATGTCAATACGCGAAAATATTCGGGATAAACAGCATTTTAGAAGTCAAAAAGTGTTTGTCAATTGAAAATATTCTGTTATTTAAATATTACATAAATAAAACTTAAAACAAAAATTACGAATAATTTAATTGATAGATCTGTTTTTCAATCAATTGTGAGTGATAATATATTTTCTGTCTCTTATAATATTTTTCCTTTAACAGTTTTATATACATAAAAATCAAATATATCTCGAGGATGCTTCAAAAAGTTTGAATTTCCGCTTGCATAATAACAGCGGAGAGACTGTTACTCTGCAACTTCATCCCACATATTGATGCCCGGCGCGCGCGCAAGCTTACGCAAGCTGGTCCTTGGATTCGAGGATAAAATAATATTGCTTCATGCAAATTGGAGCGCGATCCGCGCGGCTGCGGCATCATTCGTAGTCCGGAAGCCAATTCATCGGTCTACAATTCCGGGAGGGTTGCACGCGGTAAACCGCGGCTGCGGGCTGCTTCAATTGCGGTATACGTATAAGCTCTGTGTTAAAATATATAATCATTCGTCTTGCACGAAGGCTGAACAAATGGTACGGACGGATGCGGCTGGTGGATCGCGCTGGCGCGATAAAATTCATTCGAGCCGATTCATCAGCCATTCACGCCATTGGCATCGGTCGCCGGCGTAATATGCGCGGGGGAGTCCTTCGGGTAAAATATTCCTACCTCCTTCGAAAAATACGAGGGACGCGCTAAATCGACGAGAGAAGCGACTTAATCGCGGGATTCGGAAATCCGATTCAATTATCGTTTAGCGACTGAATATCCGCGGCTATTTCTGCAAGGATAGCTCCCTCTTTGGGCAAATTAAAATTCAATTATACGTAAATCTGCTGCTTTCGTTCATCTGCTGCCTGAGAAATTACTTTGGATCAGAAGATTATTAAAATCTATACAAAGTCCCAAGACTAGTCCTAAGATCATTCCCATTCAATTTTTGTGGTCCTTCGTTGTATCTTTCATTCCTTATATAAATCCGTTTTTTTAAATATTTATTTTATTCGTTTTTATCCGTTAAAAAACAAGTAATTGTTAGTTATAAATAATTAAACGTATACATGGGGATGACAGCAAATTAACTTTGAGAGATATCAAACTTTGCAAAAAGGATACAATAAAAAAATAGTTGCACTTTACATAATTTTAAACTTTAACTAAATTGAAATTTAAATGAATTTCAATTTAGCATTAAGATATTCAATATCGAAAACCTTTAAGAAGTTTCGTAAGAAAACGGTATTTAATTAAACTTTTGCTGAGAAAAAATCAATTCTAAATCGGTAAGTATGACAGGAATGCGTATTAATTTCGATAGAATCAATATTATGTAACACTCATTGTTACAGTATATAGGCTATATAGTAAGCTATTGATTTTAAATTTACTATTAATCAATTTGCGCATATTGCATAAAGTTTCGCGGCTTTTGAATGTTCGTTGCATTATACATGTTTTTGTTCGACTAAAAAGATTAATGTAGAAAAATAAACAAAAAAGGCTAAAGCAATTATTTGAAACGTTTTAACTATTTGGTGCACCTAGCATAACAAATCTTCCATTCGATTATTGACGTAGTATATATAACATCAATATTTTCAACACTAAAGATATACACATTGTGCGGTATGAGCGACCCGGTATTTATCAGATTTATCTTATTGTTCGTCAAAAAACAATTGTAAAAAACAGCGACGTTATTAAAACATTTGTTGATATTTTTCATTTATGATATTTTGTTTATTATCTGTTGTGCAAGTAGCCAGATAGAATCGCAATTTATATGGAATATACAAGCTGATAAAACTCGTTGCAAAACTCTTTTTTTTTCTGATTTGTGTGTAAATGCATTTATGGTCGGTATTACGGGATTACTGCCGAATAATCCTGCTTAACGGACGGTTAGAATACTGGCTACTGTCGAATTAACATCTTGGTTGAAACGTTCCCGCGAGCATCATTTTCAATCATGCGCCCGCACACAGAATCATTGACTACAGGACTACCTGCCAATTAACACACAAGTGGTCCCTGTCGTCATCGAGGATGTACTCGGCCGTCGGCGATTGCCCATTGTTACAAACATTAGTTCCCTTTGGCTATCTGCTACTATTACTGGTAACCCATATGCCCATACGGATATATTCAACGATCGGTTATACAGTCGGTCTCTTCACTGGCGCGGATACCAGAGGACAAAAGTCGTTCGCCTGTACCTATGACTGTTTGTCCTCTTCTTCAAGTGGAACAGCGCGCCTCTCTTGTTTACCTCTCTTGTTTTGATTACACGAGCGGCAGTAACATTCCTCGATATTTTTGATATTTCTTCTTGGATCGTAAAAGAAATAGAAGAGCGGGAAGGAACGCCCAAGCGACGGGGCGGGGATCGACATATTCGCGAAAATAGCGCCGGTGTCTGTCGGTTGTGACGAATGAGCGCGATTTCGGGCTCTGCCAGTACCCGTTTTCGGCGATTTATTCCAGGAGATCGGCTCCGGCGAATCTCGCCGTCGTTAAACGTGCTCAGGACGCGACGAATTATCGCCTCGCGCATGGACATGCAGCACGCCGTCTTTCTCGAGAGAGAGAGAGAGAGAGAGAGAGAGAGAGAGAGAGAGAGAGCTCGTACTTTGGCTGTTCGACCGCGCGAGTCAGCGCGAATCGATATTGAAACATATTGGGAACGTATTTACCTCGCTTTGAACGAGAAGTAAATGGAACATCGTAATAACAACTCGCGGAAGAAAAACACTTAGAACAAGGAGACCTTATTGCGCGTACATTCAATTCATGTGAAACTTGATTAAACTTGATTAACATTTTAATTAAAATACTATTATGCGATCTATACTATTGCGTTTAATAGGTCCGCCAGACCCGTAATATAATACTTATTGTATTACGTTTATTGAATTTTTTTTTAAATATGTAGAATGTGTTTAACGTAAATAAACCTCCTCCGTGTTTTATAACTATCAAATTAATTCATCGTATAGATATTCTTTATACAGGTTTGAATTAAGGAGAACATATCAAAAACTCATATAGGTACCTATATTGACATCATTATCCCGCGCTATAAACTAGCGAATAATCATCCTACGGCGTGTGTAACGTGCAATAAAATCTCTTCATTTGCAAAGCTGCAAGGGCGATAAAATTCCCATTATACTTAATAATTGGGCTGTCAGCGCGTCGCACTGTCAACAACTGAATTTGTTTCTCAGCGAGATGCGATACATGGGAGGGGGGTATATATAGCGTTGATTTGCAATCTAGTAACGCCGCTTTGTATTCCGTCCGGCTCCGGGTGCGGTCTGCGTGGCCATTTATTAACTTTTTTTTTTATCTCCCACGCCCCACTTAATTTCTCTGTCAGCGGCAGAATGAATAAAGGCGAGTATATACGAGGCAAGGCGAAGACCGGACTTGACCCCAGCATTTTTAAGTACTTGCTAATGAACTGGCGTTGTTAAAAAATTTATTATCCCCCCCTCCCCTCCTCCACGTGGAAGCATTATTCGTTACGATCGATGCAGCTCGATAACGAAGCGCGTTCCGCAGTGCCCTATTCGAGAAACATATTGACATTTGTTTTCCACGAACAGGAATCGCCTCGGGAAAATATCCGGTATATGTATGTTTTAAATAAAATGGGAATGAAATCAAAGGATCCCCATATTTATAACTTTTATGTAAAAAAAACATATAGAGACAATTTTTGAAGGTATTTCATTAATTTTTCCATTTATTTCGATTAAGTTTGTATATCTCCTTTGAACTCGTTTATATATTACTCAATAAATTTAAACGTGCGGCATTTATATGACTGATCTGACCGCACTATTATATGAAATTATAACATTTTCATTGATATGTGACAAAACATTTTCATCGTTAACAAGTATTGGTGAATAAGGCATTATTTTAAAATAAAATAGATGTCAATACAAAATAATTGAAAACGTACATATTATACATATAATCACTATATATATTTAAAAATAAAATAGTTGTCAATACAAAATAATTAAAAACGTACATATTATACATATAATCACTATGTAATCTACAAGTCAACAACTGATGAAAGAAATAACAATTTTATGATATTTATCAAAAACCAGATAATTTAATATCACTAGATAATTGTAATGGTTAATAAAATTAAACCGATTAATATTTTTAGATATCGTTATTTTTCATGATGATAAGAAGATGGATAAGGGATTCTTAAAAATAAATTTTTTTAACACTTGTGTTCTAAAATATTTCTCTTAAAATACGTAACGTGTTCCTTAATTATATTAAATAACAATTGTGCTTCACGTATACTAGGCTACATTACATGCAAACTTGAGGTATTTTCTGTATTCTTTTGTTAAATTGTAAAAATGATAAAATCACTAAAATATTTTGTTTAAATTACTTTATTAAAATTATAAATATTTCCCTTTACATCTGCTCGATAAAAATATTTCAAAGGAGCCATTAAAATAACATGAAATAATTATTGATACCCGTTGAAATAGTTACTCGTATTATAAAAAAATTCATGTTGCTCTAAAATACCTTCCATTGCGAATTTTATCAGTTATAAAGTATCGTTGAAGCGCTGGATTAAATTCGCCGCGCAGTCTATTCAATATAAATCCGACCGCCAATTAAGTATATATCTTGAAATAACAGCATGTAAAATTTTTCATATAACTCGTCACAGAAAAATCTGAATATGACGGCGAACGGGAAACTCGAGGAGTTATTAGAGCATACAGGCAGGTATGCAAGTCAGAGAAGTTGTGGAATTAATTATACGACACTATGAAGCTATGTCTTTGCAATCATAGTCGAATAACCGGAATTCCTGGGATATTTCGGAAGCAAAGGGTACAGCAGGATCGAATGATATAGAGAGCGGAAATGCCACTCTCGTGCACGCAACGACGCAGGTGCATCACCAACGGCATAATGCACTGCGTAACTGACTTCCGTTTTGTTTTGTGCACTCAGAAATATATCCTCTGGGTACATATATCAGTTATATAACCCGGTTATGTATGTATGCGATAATACGATGAATATGAAGCTCGCGAATGTACATGCCGTTTGAAACGTTCCATTTTTTTGACGTTTTGCCAACAATTCCTCATTGTATTATAATATCATTCTAAAGCTTTGCAAGCTTATCGTTCTTTAAATTTATGAATGAAAATCGACTGGATCGTAAGCGATGTATGTTATTTAATGATTAATTGGCTTATATAAATTTGTAGTCGATTGTTCCTTAAAAATTTTGTGCAAAACCGTTTTTCATTTTTTGTAGTATTAATTTTCAATATTAAATATTCTAGCTCAGGAATTAAATATCTGGAAATAAAATATAGATCTGTCATTCACATAAATGTGAAATATAACATGAGCAGTAATACAAAAAAGCGATTTAATCAAATCGAATTTCTTTAAAAGATCTATATTTGAATTTTATTTTGTCTTTGTTCTCTTATCCGCACTTTAAAAAACAAATAGCATTTTAAAGAAAACAGAACAATATATTTATCTATATATATAAAAATTCTTTATAAATACATGGCGAATACAACAAAAGACTGAATTTCTGTGCAAAATTCAGTCTTTTTTTCTAAAAAAAATTCGGTACTGGCGAGTGAAAAAAACCAGAGATGTAAACCGCTCATGAACAATATTATGTTTCGCGCCACGAATATCAAACGGAGCGAAGAGCAGCTGCACACTGATATAGATGTCTGCGTGGTGGAAATTGATGTGAACCCGTGGCCTCTATAATGCGTTTTCCGCATGTCGAAAAAGTGTGCAAAACACAAGTGGCACGCGGGCGGTAAGGTATACGAAGGTATAAGATATACGAAGTGGAAGTAGCATAGGTGCGCGGATGGGCAAACAAGGGCGTCCTCATCGCCGAGACGAGTAGATATATTCCCTGTAGTGGATCAACTTCCGGCTTTCAATAAACTTGCATTGCACGACCCATTCAAAGCAAACCATGTATGAGAGTACGCCATTTCCCGTATCCTATTTTCGAGTTTACCAAGGCATACGGTAGTTGCCTTGCAGCTACACCGTGCAGCTACCGCCCGGCTACCGAGATATGTCGCCGGGAAAATTAAAAGCTGCGAGAGTGCAACTCGCGTGTACTTAAAAAGTACTTTAAAATAATGGCCGCTTCGCGACATGCACATAACTAAGCGGATTATTCAAGAGCCTACTTCCAGGTATTGCGGGAGATTGTATTTTCAGTCTAAGAGAAGGGAACCGAATAAATTACTAGTTGGCATAAACAAATATTGGACAAAATTAGCGAGATATATTACGCAAGCAAATCAACGTTATATAAACACAGTTATTTATCACTGATAAAATAATAAAAATTTTTTTTGCTGGTTCATGTATTCATGACGAGATAACTCGCCGTAGAATTTTTCGAATCGGTAAAAAATTTTCATTGTAACACAAAGATTAACAAGCACATATTGTAAAAAAATAAAAATAATATTTCAAATTCAAATTATTGCAGGATATAGTTTATAAATTAAACGCCCGAGGCGTTTACACTACATTGAAACTATATTAAAGGAAATAAACAGTTGAAAAATTCTAGTCGATAACGATTTCTCTCTTAAAAATATTGCATATTTCATGGCAATGGAGTGGTAATATTACCAGTAGTAATATCTTCTTGGCGATTCAAATGCCACAACAGCTACTATTGCTGAGCATAAAATGTTAAATACTACGTCACTGAGTAAAGCTGCTGGGATTTATATTGTTTGTAAATTTTTATAGCTAAAAACGTACCATGAAACCGAAAATACGTAGTGTACAAATATTCTCGGACGCAAATAATTGCGTTGAAGCAATTAAAAGTAGACTATTATCTTTCCATAAAAATAGTAATGAATTGATAGATTTCATTAACATTAAGTTATTAACATCTTCGTCGTTCTTCTATATTTGTTAGAAAATGTTAAACTAAAAAATTATATGATTCTAAATAAATCTATATGTTAATTATTTTCATCTATTATTATGACTAATTGTAAATAGAAAAAAAATATGTAGATTATTTTTTACTAATTATCGAGCAATTGCTCGAGATAGAGAAATAATTAAGAAAAGAAAAATCAAAGAAGATTTGATGATAAAGTACAGGAAATATAAATACATCTAACATTAAATATATATATAAGAAAGGCAAATAACCTGGCTGACTTACTAAGGTTTAATTAATTAAATTAATGTTTGGTATTGGTTTACAGTTAATTGGTGCACCCAATATCGAATGACAAGTGTTGTTGCAAAGTGGTGCGCATCCGAAACATAAATATAGAGAGTTACGAAGTAACGTAAATATACAGTTATATAGAAAAGGCTGCCCGTGCGTCTATCTCTCGTGATGGTTACTGAAACTGCAAACTGCATTGTAACTCGAAATTACAATCAATTCACTCTAATAATGTCCCAGTGATACGCGTAATTAGAACCTGGAAATAATGTAAAACGCATTACCAATTCAATAAACGAACTTGTTACCAGTAGTAGAGCAAATAACGTTTCTCTTTCGGACTACGGCAGAGCTGGATCCATGTCCGATATTAATTAGTTCAGCAATATAGAGGCCGGATTGTGTATGAGGAAAAATTTTAATCGAATGAGACGTAATTTTACAAATCGCTAGCTTATTTGTTCGACAATAATTAATATTTACAAAACATGTCCCATTTATATTAATATTTTTATATTTTAATGTATACGAAAGTGCTATTTTATTCTGCAAATAATTTATTATAATTTTCCAAAAACTAATAGGCAAAAGCGAGCCGATTGGCCGCATAATGTTAAATTTATTCACCGAGAAATATCGTCTCCGATATATTAACTTGTAAGATTAATTATAATACAGTCCAATCAATATGTAATCGCAATTAAATAACAATCTGCTGCTCTGTATTCATGTGTCGTTGATTTCGTGCCGTTGTGCATGTTAAAATCAATACATTTCAAATTGGCGCTCCGACAATTGCGTATTTCACTTCTTTCATCGAGCGCTGGATATGTGCGCTACCCGTTACACCGTACCAAGTTTTGTCGCCATCGGTTTTGTTCGTGACCTTAACGACTTAACCAATTAGACGAAACTTTGTCCATGTATTTACCGTGGAAACAAAACTTTTCTATTCTCGCCGACAGCGAGAAACTTCCTCGCAGACACCGCCTGGTTTTTTTTTTCGTCGCGGGGAGTTACCGAAACAACGGTACGGCGTACGAAATTGCGAGCGCGGACAAGTTGCTCTCTCTGCAAGTATTTAAGTTGTACCGAAGGAACGGTAGAAAAGGCTCGGGATTACCTGCATATTCCGATCTCAAACGCGACGTCTGCAGTGCATTTTAAAATCATGATAACTCCTGCCGCAATTTTCACCTTGCAGGAAAACTGCGAGAAACAAGAAACTGCGCGCGCGGCAGTCATTTTCAGATTATCTCTCTTGAAAGTTGGAAAGTTCGACGGTTCAATATTTGATCTGTCTCTGTAAACAATTATACATTGAGGTTGGCGGAAACATTGAATAGCGCTGTTACGCATTTCTGAATTCGAAAAGTTAAATATCGCCATAATTTGCATTGTGCCACTCAACGTTATAACGTGGGGATTTTATAACAGTAACTCGACATTATTCTTGCTCTTGCAATTTGGATCTTTCAATCTGAATTACATAAAATTTTCTAATAAATAACTTTTAAAAAGAATGTAAAAAAACAAAGCATCCCTGTGATGTGCCAAAGTTGCACAAGTAATTAATCTCTTATCATGAAAGAGATATTTAACATGATATTAATGTACAAATATAGCAATACCTATTTTATTATTAATTAATTTCTGCTGCTTATTGGATACTTTACACTTCATTCGTTTATTCTCTTATACAGAAATACGATTAACCTCGTTATATTATTTCATAATCCACGTATTTCCAGTTGCATAATTTTACTCCATGCACTAATGTTTTACGCAGAATTTGTTGAACTATAGAATTATAACAATATGATGGATTTTCATAAAACGCACCCTGTTTATAACACGAAACAAAGATAAATGCAATGCAAATATGCATATATTGAAGATGAGTATTAAAATAAATATTGAAATCCAATCATCTATGAATGACTGTTGCAATTAGGTTGCTTACCTTTATATGATTTTATATAAATAATTTTATTTAGAGTAAAAGGGAATTTAATTATTCGTCTATATAAACAAGCTGATATATTTACGCTTGGTATATCTAGCCTTACAATATAAAAATTTTTTTCTCGCATCGTGTAGATTGCATTGAAATTCAATGCAATCGTTCGACTGATATCGCGATATAAACGATAAAAGGAGCGAAAAAAAATAAATCACCAGTCGCAGGTCGAACGGCGCGAATAATCTCCGCAAAATTTATGCGTGGAGTGGTGCAAACGACAAGACAATTCTTTAAATCATCACGTGCGTATACCCTCCGACGCAACGTACGGTCGGCGCGCATACATACATCCCGCCATAAATCTGAAAACAATTCTCCGCATCTCGGATTTTGTTTAATATTCAACGCCGTGGAGGATCAGTCACTCCGCGAGACTTCGGTCGCGGGACTCGCGCGATTGCTACGAAATAGACGCGCGCGCGAAATTATGCAAATGATAACAGGGGTAGAATGGATGGTGAAGGCGGCCATGAAGAACGAGCGCGCAATGGGTGCAACGCGGTTAGAAGATGCAAAAGTTATGAGAGCTCGTTCTCGTTGTCACTTAGATTCGCGCGAGACTAATGGATACCCCCTTGGATTCGCTTAATGGCGAACAATTATAAAAGGAGCCGAAGTGAGAGAATGGGAGGCGGAACGCGCGCACGAAGAAAGAGGACAACGAGAGGCGCGACGCAAAAAGCCGGATCGTAGGTGAATATACATTGTCCCAAATTTTCACGCGCGCCACTCCGGCGTGTCGGTTAAAAACGCTGGCACAGCGCGTTTCGTTGCAGAGAAAATCGCCGGAATATTAGAACACATTAGAACAATTGTGCAAGAGACTATTTTCCCGAGCGATCGTCAAGCGTGCGCGCTCGCTGCAATTTTTCGCGAAATTTACACTTATGGGAGATTTTTAATCGATGAGAGCTTTTTAATCAAGATGCACGTTTATAACGTAGATGTATTTTTATCTTGGAAATCAACGGACCAAATTACTTTTAACAGAGCATAATCCGCTTTATCGGGGTTTATGGAGAAGAAGGTTTAATCTTTAAAGGCCATCACCTTAATCGTTACTAAATTTCTAACAGTTGCAACTGTTTGCTGGTAAAGTAATAATGTCTGCAATAAAAGCCACGATATGTGCATGTAAGCTATAATAATAACAATGAAATGGCTATCGAATTTTCCATTTTGTATGCAACAAAAAAATAATCCTTGAAGTTACATTGTAATCAGTATTTAATAATCTAATAGGTTTTTAAAAATAATAAAATTAAGTATGTGTTTTGTTTTGTATGTTATCTTTGCAACATTAATAAAATAAACAAGAGTGAGACATTTAGAATTAAAATAAATCAAGTCCAATTAAAAATTTTGATATTTTCTATATTTTTCTATATTTTTTAAAAACAAATCTTTATTTTTTTACTTTATCTAAATGAAATATCTCTTTCATGCAAATAAGTTATAACGATGAGTTAAACATCCATTAGGATTTTCATAAAAATATGGGTACTTTTTCCGATTTATCGTTGAACAAATTTCAGCGGTTCTCTTCATTAAAATGTAAAATACTGGTTACAGGCGTAGTATAATTACAACAAATTAGAAGAGCATATTTTAAAATTTGGCAATAAGACTTTCTGGCGCTGACGCATATGCGTGTCAATCCTACACAGTCCATTGTCGGGTAAATTAGCTGGCGAAACGCAAATTCCATAAATTACTATTAATTCCAGTTTAATGATGTCGTTGTGCGAGATAGACTCTGCTTAGTCAGGACCATCACGACCGTACATTACACCGATACTGTGGTAATTCCACTTTAGTACACGCGCTTTTATGTTAGAGTCTGCTCAGTTGTTGAAACTCTAGCATGTATGGAGTAAACCGCATTAACACTGAACGAAAGATCGCAGTTGGTATCAGTTATAGCTGAAAGCAAAGCCCCGCTTTAATGGTTTCTGAAACACCGGATAAGCTTCTATATATAACTCGCATTCGCAATATTTTGTATAATATTAATGACAAAAAAATTCTATATATAAAGACATTTTCAAGATTTTTATATTCGCCATATTTTATGGGCTTCTCAGATCAGAAATTAGAGATTTTCCATCAAACTTCTTTCTTGTCGATGGACATAATTTTAAATGCGATAAATATAATATATGCAAAAAATTAAAATAACATTTAGAAAATCATTCGTGAAACGACATATAATTTATGAAATTTATATAGAAATTATATAAAAATTACTTTTCTACGGTTACGATTAATTAGATGATATTTGTTAGGAAGCCTTGCTGATCCTTGAGATTATATCTTACGACAGTATCTTCCATAGTGAATAATTGAAGAGCTTTAAAGTTATTAGCTATGAAGGACTAACGGCGGATGGTGCACTCAGAAACCAATTCAAGACAGCACAATGCTTTGAGAGCTTTCGCGAACATATTAATAAGGAATATAAACTTCTATGTATATTAACAATGTGTTGATACTAGTTGATGCTAGACCTAATTTCCTCTTTTAATTAAATTGAGACTTGATTCAGAATTAAATATCTTTTTTTTGTTGATAAAATTACTATAATGTAAGTTGTGTAACAGAAATAATAGTATTAAACATATCATGATATTAACGATTTGATATTACTCGTAATAATTGTATACAATATCAAATGATTAAATGGATAATGACTAGGAGTAATATATATGTATCTAAATAATTAATATCAATTGTATTTGAAACGATTATAAAGAATATTTTCTTTTTAACTACGAGTATTGCTCGATAAAAGTATTTAAATTTTTTAAATGCCAATTTTTTAATGCTTTTAAATGACAAAAAATCAATTTGTAAACATTTGATTCTAGATAAATTTTTTCTATTTCGCACAGAACTATACAAGAACTATCTTGTAATTTAAAAGTAATACCTTATAAAAATTTCTATAAAAAAATCAAATTCAAGGAAAACTTTAATCTCATAATCGAATTCTGTGCGCGAAATTCTTTAGCCGTGGAATTATGTTTCAATGTGCAACTCTCTCTCTCTCTCTCTCTCTCTCTCTCTCTCT
>NW_012027966.1:0-651 GCF_000956235.1 Wasmannia auropunctata
TCCAATACAGCAGCAGGATTTATACACATTGCCGTGCGAAAGTTCACTTTACGTCGAAGGAAGATTGACAGTAAAGACGAGGAATGATAATGCACCAACAATTGGAAATAATTGTGTGGCGTTCATGTTTGACGAAATGCGATATGAACTCAACTCCGTGAAGATTGATCACAGTAGAAACGTTGGACTAATTACCACTCTAAAAAACTATGTATCGCTCTCATCAGACAATTTATATATGATGGGTAATGCTAGACTTAACTTGGTTAATGCCATTCTCATCTCAGAAGATGGATACTTTAGTTTTTGCGTAGAGGTAGTTTTCCGCTCAGGATGTTGTTTGATTTTTGCGAGGATTACACACGTGTGGTTGTTAATGCTCGTCACGAATTGATTTTGATACGAGCGCGCAATGACAACAATTGCCTTGTGGGAGATCCTGCAATGGAACTGAAACTTGAGTTATTCAAAATACAGTGGCGAATGCCGCACGTTACGTTGAACAAAGTCAATAAACTATCCATGCTGCGAGCATTGGAAAGTGGACGATATCTGAATATGAGTTTCCGTTCATGGGATCTGTACGAGTACCCGCTATTGCCTGCCACAAGATCGGAAGAGCACACGTCCTGGGCTATCAAGACTACGCCT
>NW_012027966.1:1814-6329 GCF_000956235.1 Wasmannia auropunctata
TAAATGTTACGTTTTATTTCTTTTGCCTTCCCTGTAGTTAAGATCAATAATATTACTTGTATGATAATGGTTTCCTAATTGTTTAACGTTATTTATTTGACGTTTAATTAATTTTTATATTATACTTAAAATATATTTGAATTATTCACCTTTTATTTAAATCTTCTATTTATATATATCTTTATATATATCTTCTATTTAAATATATAGCATTTATTGTACTTGATAAAAGATTACTTCCTCTTAAAATATTTATTTCAAATAAAAGATTTGAAATGCGTAACGGGAGGAATTTTTGGCAGCTGGGCTCGTTTGCTGCTACAAAGGTAGAGAATATAAAAACTCGGTTATTCGGTGACTTCTAACAGATAATATATAACGCGTCATCTTCAAGGATATTTTTTATAATGCGCATTTATGCTCTGCGTGTTCCTGCTTGGCAACATTAACTTAAAGGACAAAGCATATTTTTTTTCACATTTTTTATAATGTGCCTCCCCTAGTTTTCGCCTGTTCCTGCTTGGCAAAGTCTCAGTTCACCGTTATACGTTGCCAGCTTAAGATGGTCGACACAAACGTGCCGTCCGACGACGACGACGACAATGACGACGACGAGTGGGACGTCGTTGGTTTTGGCGCCACATTGACCATCCCCGAGGATGAAGATCTCGAGGAGCAGACGAGGAACTTACTCCGGTACATGGAGGATCCGGAAGATTATGATGGCGTGCCACCATTATTCAGTATTGGCATTAGTGAAGTAAGTAAAAAAAAAATACAACTACTGAATCGTCCACAGAGACGATATATTCATAATAACAATAATAATATTTTTTATAGGAAGAGGTTTGCGACGCCGGTTGCAGCGGTGACGCCAAAAGCGGCGACGGATGCTATGACGTCGGGAGCGGCGGCAACGAACGGGGGAAACGGAGGCCTGGTAGCGATAAACGCGGCTAAAGACGCAAAGAATGGGGCCCTGGTAGCGATAAACGCGGGGTACGCGGCTACAGACGCGAAGGACGGGGTCCTGGTAGCAATAAACATGGGGTACGCGGCTACAGGCGCGGCACAAATGGCGACACCAGTGGCAGTGAACGTGGCGTCCGTGGTGGCAACACCTGGAGCAGAGGTCCCCGCGGTTATGGACGTCAAAATTAATCTTTTTTCAATTTTTAAACATTTTTTTTAAACTGTATATGTATTTGATTTTTTAATAAAATATGATTAAATTTAAATATATATATTGTGTGTAATATTTTTATACAATTTCCGTCTCTCTCCTACATCCTGCACGTGCGAGCGGAGGAAAAAAACGGGGCGCAAGTAACAGGGAAAAAGCGCGTACCTGAACGGGATGCGAGAGAGAAAACGGGTCTAACGCGTGGGAGGGAGAGAGAACCGCTTGCCTGAACAGGGCCCAACGTGGGTGTGAGGGAGAAAGAGAGAAGCGCGTGCCTGAACGCATAGGTGGTAGGGAGAGAGAGAACGCTCGCTAAAACGGGGCCCAACGGGTGCGAGAGAGAAAAACAGGTTCTATGCGTGGGAGGGAGAGAGTAAGGAACGGGTGGATGGGAAAGAGACAGAAAATAAAAGATTTAGCAATAAAATATTTAATTTAACTATCTAATAAAAAAATATTTCATCAATAATATTTAATTGTATAATTAATTTAAAAAATTACATAATTAATTAAAAGTAAAAAAAATTAATTAACTCCTTTTCTGTGACGTCAGCCCTCCCCCTTCACGCAGGGACCCCTGTGAGCCCCCCCCCTGTGACGTCACCCCTCCCCCTGTGACGTCAACCCCCTGTGACGTCAGCCCTCTCCCCGCAGGGACCCCCCTGCCCCGCAACCCCCTCGCCCTCATTTGGTCCAGAATCGGCCTAGTATACCTACTGACGGAAAACGCGAGAATTTCGTAAATTTCAAACGTTAAGACACGAAGCGAGTTTCGTCATACGACCACCGCCGGAGGGTAAAAATACCGTTCGCTGGCTGGAAAACACCTTTCGAGAAATCCACGCATACGCTACAAACTCCCGCAATCCGATTACGTAGGGATATCTTTCGATTCAGCGGAATTAAGACATGGGGCGGCAGGGCTGTCGTTTCGCCCGACATGCGACTTAACTCCGGAGGACATATGGGGCCTCGTGAGCTCGGTAGCGCAGAGTGCCGGCGGTATTGATATTGCCGAAAATTTTGCGCGTTTTCAACGTCGCGGTACCGGTGGGACGCGGTGGCGTATCGAATCCTTTGACGAGCGAAACCGTTCGTAAACGCTCGATTTTAGAACTAGGGAATAAAGATAATTTGTGTCTCCCCCGCTCCCTCGTAGTGTCACGCGTTCATTGTGAATGGGGGCCGGGTTTGAAGGAGGGTGCGCTGTATGAAAAATGGAAAGCCGTGAGATACCGGACTTCCGCGTTACAGCGTAATTTAACGTATGAATTAATAAACAATGTCAATGTCGCGATACCCGAGAAGGGATGCGGGATTAAGGAAATCGAAAGTTTTTAGTAATTTCTCGCCACTGAAAATATCGCGATAATGGTGTATAATTTCAGTACTTTTGCAAAAGGCGCGAAACCTTTGTATGACGGTTGTACGTTACTCGCTTCGATGGGACGCGTACTTTTGCATCGCTTAAATATAATGTATTACGAGGATTCGCGTCACTACAATCCGATTCTGAATATGACCGCCGCCGCTGGATATCGAGGGGGATATTATATGGAGTGCAACAAGGGTTACCGTAAGGGGCGTGAGCATCGTTGTACGAAAAAATGTCCGAGTTGTTACAGCGTTCCCACGTGCGAGCGTCCCGGTGCGGAAAGTGTAAGATGCGCGGTGTGTAACCGTACGTTTTTCAGAAACGCGTGCTTCGCCCGGCATTGCGCGGAAAAATCATACGACGGGAAATCACGCGCTAGTATCTGCCAATCCGTTAAAATTTGCGCCGGCTGCGATCGTTTCGTAAAAACTAACTCTTCACACAAAACTGCGACATCGCCTACTGTAAAATGTGTCGCTCACCTCAGTCTGTGAATCATTTGTGCTACATGCAGCCTCTTGGACGTAGCCACGAGCAAAAACCTGGGAGAAAGTACAAGCGCTGGTACGGCGTTACAAGAAGAGATTGAAGAGCGGTGTGTGCATGAAAATGACTTCGTAGGCGAGAGCGAGCGAGAAAAAGGATATGTCGCATTCGTGTTTTACGACTTTGAAACGCGACAGGACGAGACGCTCGAGGGTACGGAAAGTAGTGTAAAGGTTCACGTGCCTGTGTGTCACGCAGCAAATTTGTGAAACTTGTGTTCAATTAAACAACATGACAAAGCGATGCCGTTGGTGCGGGGTACGTAAATTCATATTTCGACTCGATCCTGTGAAGGAGTCGACTTTGCGACGCGATCGACGAAATGTTTCAAAAAAATTATCTGCATCGCGCATAACGCAAAATCATTCGACGCGCAATTTATTTTAAAATATCTAGTAGAAAAATCGAGGGTATCAGTAAAGCCGCAAGTGATTTTAAACGGGCCGAAAATTGTCGTAATGACGGTCGGGCGAACGAAATTCATCGATAGCGTAAATTATATGCCGATGCGTTTAGCCGATCTACCTAATGCTTTCGCGCTGCAGGACACGGTGGATAAAGGTACCTTCCCGCACCTTTTTAACACCTTAGAAAATCGCACTTACGTCGGCCCGTTACCTGATGTACGCTTTTATTCACCCGAGCAAATGAAACCCGAGGAGCGCGAACGATTTATGACCTGGCATACAGAAATGTCTCGGCAAAACGTTGTTTTTGATTTCCAGCGTAAATTAGTTAAATACTGCCGCAACGACGTAGATATCCTTCGTTGTGCCTGCATGGCCTTCCGTAAAATTTTCTTGGAGCGCGGGAATGTATGTCCGTTCGAGGAATGTACAACTATCACTTCCACTTGCATGAAGGTTTTTCACAAAAACTTTCTGCGGGAGAAAGAGATAGGAATTATCCCAAGAGGCGGCTACAGATTCGCAGATAACCATTCGCGTAAAGCCCTGCAGTGGCTGGTATGGAAGGAGCGGGAAATCGATCGTGTTATAATTCATGCGGGGCGAGGGCGAGAACATCAGAGAGCCGGCAGACGCATGGATATTACGAGTCTGTGACGGCGGAAAATGATACACGGCGTTACGTATTTCAATTTCACGGGTGTTTCTGGCATGGTTGTAAGACATGCTACCTTATAAATCGTAATAAACCGCTCTTGTCCGCGAATCGCGAGGACAGCACGCTGGAAAAGCGCTACGAACGAACGATTGCAACAACACGTCGTCTTGAAGCATAGGGGTACCGCGTGATAGAGAAGTGGGAGTGCGTTTTCGACCGGGATTTGCGTGAAAACGATGAGATGCAGGAATTTGTCGCTAATCATCCGGTAATAAAATCCACGCCTCTCAATCCGCGCGATGCGTTCTTCGGCTGTCTCTTATACACATCTCTGAGCGGGCTGGCA
>NW_012027967.1:0-1006 GCF_000956235.1 Wasmannia auropunctata
TAATAATATATTTTAATAAAGATTTAGTTAAATATAATATATATATATATATATTTACGTTTATTTATCTATAAAAGTTAATAGACAAAGCAATTACTTATAAATTATTTGTGTTTATTTGTACATAGTGCGGTAATATGATTGATTCTATTAAATACAAGAAAAATATTTATTTGTTTCTCTATAAAATATATTTCTTGTATATGATATAAACAATTATATGTATATACGTATCCATATAATATACATTTAAATATTTTTAATAAGTTAATTGCTTTAATTTTTTAACTTTTATCGAAATATGTAAATATGATTGGAAAATTAAGAAATAACACATAGATTGCAGATAATTTTAACGTAAAAGTTACGTTTCTGTCATTAATGTTCCTCAAATTATAGTTGTCTGTGCATGCGGACTGTAAACGTTAAGTGAAAATATATGGATTTTTATATCGTAGATATATAGGAAATAATAGAGACCGTTGAATACGAGAGCACGCAGTTGACAATATTTATTTAGTTTAGTGAATTATTTTGTAATTGCGATTGTAATCTAATTCTGAACATTGATTAATGAAATGCATGCTCTAGTTTTTTAAAAGTTAACGATTCAATTATTAAAAAAATAAATAGTGATCAAAAATATCTCTGATAAAAAATTTTATTGAAATTTTGTAGAAGTTTCGCTGAAATTATTAATTTTTTATATCAAAAGTAGTGAAAAACCGCTATAATTGAACTAACATTTCTTAATAAATTTTTTCAAAAATTTCTCTAAAAGTTTGTTTTTCTGAGAACATGTTAAATTTATCTTACGCTAAAAATTCTAAAATTTTGCTAGAAATGACTTTCAATCAAATTGATGCAAATTATTTGACAATTTTTTACAATTTCTTTAAACAGTTTTTTTGACAAATTTGCTGAAAAATTTCTGAAAATTTTATGAAATTTCTTTGATAATATGTTGAAATTAGAAAGATCGGAAGAGCACACGTCTGAACTCCAG
>NW_012027967.1:2772-3346 GCF_000956235.1 Wasmannia auropunctata
ATTCAGTTTAGTCCATTCTATCTACCATGAGCGGTGATACACCTATTAAGAGACACCCTGTATATATATATATATATATATATATATATATATAAAACACAAAAAAATTTAAAAATAATAGTGACTATCACATCCTTGCCATTTGTCTCTGGATTTGATTGACAGTAGTCAAGTAGGCCGTTTTCATCTATCCAGGGCACCTATCATGAAATTTGTCGGAATGGATTCCGATCGGAATTTATTCAGCTTTTCCTAGAAAAACAAAACAAAAATTTAGAGAATAATTGGACAATTCCGATCGGAATCCAGTCCGATAAATTTCATGATTGGTGCCCAGGGGACCTATCATGAACTTTTTCGGAATGGATTCCGATCGGAATTATTCCGTTTTTCCCTAGATATTCCTAGATGGGTTATTATGAACTAGAGTCCTAGATTATCAGAGAAGCGCGACCGGTGTTACGAGTCCTGATTGGACACGCAAATGGCCAATCATAAGATTGATTTATCGCTATTATAAATGGCTGCCGAATAAATCAAACTTATGATTGGTCATTCGACGCCATTTTTAATA
>NW_012027968.1:0-676 GCF_000956235.1 Wasmannia auropunctata
ATGATACTTGTATGTACATGAAACCATCGACTATGCTTTTTATATTCGAACTCGAACATTGCGTTGAACATGCATACTTTAATTTAAATCAAAATACGGACGCCGTTAGTAATAAGTTTAAACATTTTGTCGATTATTTACGTCACAATTGTATTGTGAATAAAGATGATGCGATAAATATTTTGCGTAAGGTATATGATAAAACGTCGCTTATTGAATGTGAACTTATAACTTATGCGTCAGATCATATTGTGCATGATGCGTTCCATAATTAATTATATATACATTATGTGTTAAATGTATTAATCATGTGCTAAATATATATACATTGTCTGTTAAATATACATTATGTGTTAAATTTTTTTCGTTCCATATCTCTTCGTCGAATTACATCGCGCGCGAGAATGATGCAATGGGTGGGATGGAGATACCGCATGAGGGAGAGAGAAAGAAAATTGCAGCTGGGTCCGCGCTGGAATCCCCTTTCGCGACCTCGCGTCTAGTTATACCTATGTGTTATCATTTACCGTTGTATGGAGATGTGACAATGTTAATATGTTGTGGTAAGTATCTAGATGCTTTGTCCTTACAACATTATCGCGACACGGAGATGTAGTGGTAAGTATAACATGTACCTAGACGCTTGCACATTAAGATGTAGAAGTTATTATAACTG
>NW_012027968.1:3094-3692 GCF_000956235.1 Wasmannia auropunctata
TGGAATTACACGGATAGAAAAGGAGACCCGACGAATCTTAAAATTTTTTACGAGCTTCGACAAGTTTCATGGACGCGAATAAAAAATTGCAAATGCAGTTTACTGCATTTTAAAGAGTGAATCTTTACCTTCAATTTGCTTTTTTGTTGAGCGTTGTACGATTTTTTTTCACTGAGTTATTCAACATTGAAGCAAAAAGAAACCTTTTTTTCCTTTAATGTTGAATAACTCGGTGAAAAAAATCGTACAACGCTAAAAAAAAAGCAAATTGAAGGTAACGATTCACTCTTTCGAAAACTGTAAACTGTATTTGCAATTTTTTATTCGCGCCATGGAACTTGTCGAAGTTCGTAAAAAATTTTGAGATTCGTCGGGTCTCCTTTTCTATCCGTGTAATTCCATGAAAGATCAGTAGGATCGTTTTCTTAAGTATCGATTTGGAAACTAGAGATTTCAAGCTGTAAAATGCTTTTTTGATCATCTCGATACGATCATTTTTGACGAAGTTACACTCTCTTGAATTTTGCCTATTTTTGGATGGTAGAGTAAGATGATCTTTTATTTTTGGCATATGTATTCTATAATTTTAAACTAGACA
>NW_012027969.1:0-1090 GCF_000956235.1 Wasmannia auropunctata
TATCCCCTGTGTGCCTTGTCGACTCAGTTAATATTAAGGGCGCTAGCGGGGAAGCGTCGATCGGCCAGGTTTACCTCCGGACCCGACCCGAAAATTTTCTAAGTCTCGACCCGAAAATTTTCTAAGTCCCGCGCGGCGTGTTCTTTCGCCGCGTTTACCTCCGGCGCCAAAAATTCTCCGCTATCGAGACGAACGGACGACGGGGGTGCACGGGGGCACTCGGGTGGCCAAATAGACGTGCGGGCACGCGAATCGACGTAATATTAAGGGCGCTTGCGGGGAAGCGTCGATCGGCCAGGTTTACCTCCGGACCCGACAGAGCCAAAAATTTTTAAGTCCCGCGCGGCGTGTTGCTTTCGCCGCGTTTACCTCCGGCGCCGAAAATTCTCCGCTATCGAGGCGAACGGACGACGGGGGTGCACGGGGGCATTCGGGTGGCCGAATAGACGTGCGGGCACGCGAATCGACGTAATATTAAGGGCGCCAGCGGGGATGCGAAGCGTCGATCGGCCAGGTTTACCTCCGGACCCGACAGAGCCAAAAAATTTTTTAAGTCCCGCGCTGCGTGTTGCTTTCGCCGCGTTTACCTCCGGCGCCGAAAATTCTCCGCTATCGAGGCGAACGGTCGACGGGGGTGCACGGGGGCACTTGAGTGGCCGAACAGACGTGCGGGCACGCGAATCGACGTAATATTAAAGGCGCTAGCGGGGAAGCGTCGATCGGCCAGGTTTACCTCCGGACCCGACCCGAAAATTTTCTAAGTCCCGCGCGGCGTGTTGCTTTCGCGCGGCGTGTTGCTTTCGCCGCGTTTACCTCCGGCGTCGAAAATTCTCCGCTATCGAGGCGTACGGACGACGGGGGTGCACGGGGGCACTCGCGTGGCCGAATAGACGTGCGGGCACGCGAATCGACGTAATATTAAGGGCGCTAGCGGGGAAGCGTCGATCGGCCAGGTATACCTCCGGACAAGGCACACGAAAATATTCTAAGTCCCGCGCGGCGTGTTGCTTTCGCGCGGCGTGTTGCTTTCACCGCGTTTACCTCCGACTCCGACGTAATAACTTCGTATAGCATACAACTGAGTCGACAA
>NW_012027969.1:3346-4230 GCF_000956235.1 Wasmannia auropunctata
AGACGTGCGGTCACGCGATACGACGTAATATTAAGGGCGCCAGCGGGGCAGCGAAGCGATGATCGGCCAGGTTTACCTCCGGACCCGACCCGAATATTTTCTAGGTTCCGCGCGGCGTGTTGCTTTCGCGCGGCGTGTTGCTTTCGCCGCGTTTACCTCCGGCGCCGAAAATTCTCCGCTATCGAGGCGAACGGACGACGGGGGTGCACGGGGGCACTCGGGTGGCCGAATAGACGTGCGGGCACGCGAATCGACGTAATATTAAGGGCGCTAGCGGGGAAGCGAAGCGTCGATCGTCCAGGTTTACCTCCGGACTCGACCCGAAAATTTTCTAAGTCCCGCGCGGCGTGTTGCTTTCGCGCGGCGTGTTGTTTTCGCCGCGTTTACCTCCGACGCCGAAAATTCTCCGCTATCGAGGCGAACGGACGAGGGGGTGCACGGGGGCACTTGAGTGGCCGAACAGACGTGCGGGCACGCGAATCGACGTAATATTAAGGGCGCTAGCGGGGAAGCGTCGATCGGCCAGGTTTACCTCCGGACCAGACCCGAAAATTTTCTAAGTCCCGCGCGGCGTGTTGCTTTCGCGCGGCGTGTTGCTTTCGCCAGACCTCCGGCGCCGAAAATTCTCCGCTATCGAAGCGAACGGACGACGGGGGTGCACGGGGGCACTCGGGTGGCCGAATAGACGTGCGGTCACGCGATTCGACGTAATATTAAGGGCGCCAGCGGGAAAGCGAAGCGTCGATCGGCCAGGTTTACCTCCGGACCCGACCCGAAAATTTTCTAAGTCCCGCGCGGCGTGTTGCTTTCGCCGCGTTTACCTCCGGCGCCGAAAATTCTCCGCTATCGTGGCGAAACTGAGTCGACAAGGCACACAGGGGATA
>NW_012027970.1:0-406 GCF_000956235.1 Wasmannia auropunctata
TAAATTTTCTTTTTAATTAAATTTTTATTTTATTTTGTTCTATTATTTTTTAATTTTCTTTAGTGATACTTGAGTTGAGTAAAGTAATACGATTTTGTAATATAATATTATTTTAAAGAATTAAATAACAATTACCATTGGGTTGAAATAGAAAGAGTTAATAAGTATAAAGATTACATATCATTTGGATTGAGTAAGATAACACGTTTGCGAAAAATTAAAACTACTATCACTTGGGTTGAAATGGAAAGATGGACCAATGGGAATACAAAGATACATCAGTTAGAACGTATTTTTTTTTGTAACGGTATTTCGTTTCGCCGGAGGAGCTCGTCGGGAAGCCAGGGGTCGGGGAGGCGAGTAAGCGTGAATGCCGTAATTGGTGTATAAATGAAGATCGGAAGAG
>NW_012027970.1:12510-13469 GCF_000956235.1 Wasmannia auropunctata
AGCTCCTGTCAGCTTTTCCTCAAATTTGGTCTCGTATTTGCGTAGGGTGTTTGTGCGAGCGCGACTGGGAAAAATATCATGCTGCGTGCAGCCCGAGTGACGTCACGCAACGATTTGCTGTTTCTCTGTCCTGCGCCCGACTCTTGCGCCCTTCCGCGAGGCACACCGCGGTTTCGCGAACAAACGGAAAATAGGTAAATATACATATATCAATAAATAATGTGAAATACTCTTTCATTCCTTGTATTTATTGTGTCACATTTTCAAAATAATAAAAATTAATGATTCTTTTATTTTTTAGAACAAATATTGCTGGCATGGATTTCAAAGTTATTCATAGAGAATTCCTGCTTACTGCTAATGTTCATAGAAGCACAGATGAAGGATCGAGCAATAATGAGAAACCTTCCAGCACTTGTCGGAACTTTGATATTGATGGTTTGTCAATAGCATTGGATAATGAATCAAAGTTAACCGAAGAAAATATATGTATAGCACAATGTGGAATTGCAGATTCATTACATCCTGAAAATGCCAGTTCTGATCCACTTAACGTATCAGAGACTATTATGAACATTGAAACACCCAAAAGTCATGATCGCAGGTAAGAATCGCAACAAGGTGCCAATGCTTGAAAATAATATTAAATTAATATAGACGACAGATAGTAATATCTTTTCATGTTTTTGTAGAAAATTATGGGTTGAAAAGAGAATTTTTGAAACGCCACAAAGTACATCTGATGCACCCGACAATGTATGTAATGCCACTTTTCCAAGAAGGTATGTTTAAAATTTCTTAAATGTGATTAATTCATTGCTATGTTGCGCTGAATATCCATTTAACATTTTTAAAAACTATTAACTATTAATACTTTTACACAGATCGCAAAGAATAAAACATTTGCATAGTCATCGCAGTATTGGGAGCTCATTTTATTCGCAAATGAATAAACGACA
>NW_012027971.1:0-562 GCF_000956235.1 Wasmannia auropunctata
TGGAGTTCAGACGTGTGCTCTTCCGATCTAGAGTGTTAAATATCTCGCGCCTATTTAAACTATCACGTTTCAGAGCTTGCGGTCGTTCTTGTTAATTAAATATAGGGTTTCTCTGGGCCCTGGGTGAGGGTCTGGCTCTTCTCCGATATTATTCACGATGTCTGAACGCTGTGACTCGCGCGAGTTCCGACTTTCTTGGTGTCCTTGATCCCCTCGCGGGGTATCTTTGGGCCCGGGGTCAGGGTCGGGCTCTCCTCCGGTCATCCGATCACTCGCGATGTTTAGACTAATCGAGCATTGTGTCTGGGCTTATCCTGGACTGAGTACATTCAACCAACATCCAGCTGGAGCAGGGGTAAGGCCAATGTTATGGCGACCTTATCTTGAGCTCATCCTGCTAGACGTAGGAGGCCCGGTTATCACACGCCACCGGTAGTGCCTCAATTGCGTATATACTGCAAGCTGCCCCGAAGACGACGAGTCTGAGAGTACTGCATGTATACTCGAATCTTGCCCTCTGAGGGATACAGGCCCTTGCAATGAAGGTGGATCAGGTGTCCTG
>NW_012027971.1:2992-3293 GCF_000956235.1 Wasmannia auropunctata
AAGTGACTGGAGTTCAGACGTGTGCTCTTCCGATCTAAAGAAATATTTCTAAAAATACAATTTCTTCTTTCGAAGACTCGAGCACACGTATATAATATTTTTAAAGCAAACAAATATTTCAAAAAATGCAATCTCTCACTTCGAACACTCGAGGATATGCATATAATTATAAAAGTAATAAAAATGATTAAAAATATTATTTGTTACTTCGAAGACCCGAGGACATGTATATAATTTTTATAAAGCATAGAAATGTTTCTAAAAATGCAATTTCTCACTTCGAATAGTCGAGGATATGTAT
>NW_012027972.1:0-562 GCF_000956235.1 Wasmannia auropunctata
CTTGTCGACTCAGTTAATCGATCATTTTGGCTAGGACAACACTAGAGTATAGTACGCCGTCATTGACATAGGATTTCTCCTAGGGCTTAGGATCGACTGACTCGTGTGCAACGGCTGTTCACACGAAACCCTTCTCCACGTCAGTCCTCCAGGGCCTCGCTGGAGTATTTGCTACTACCACCAAGATCTGCACCGACGGCGGCTCCAGGCAGGCTCGCGCCCAGACCCTTCTGCGCACACCGCCGCGACCCTCCTACTCGTCAGGGCTTCGTGGCGGCGCGTACGGCGCGCGTGAACGCCCCGCACGGCCGCCCCACTTGCCGCTGACGGCAGAGTATAGGCTCGACGCTTCAGCGCCATCCATTTTCAGGGCTAGTTGCTTCGGCAGGTGAGTTGTTACACACTCCTTAGCGGATTCCGACTTCCATGGCCACCGTCCTGCTGTCTTAAGCAACCAACGCCTTTCATGGTGTCCCATGAGCGTCGAGTTGGGCGCCTTAACTCTGCGTTTGGTTCATCCCACAGCGCCAGTTCTAGATCGGAAGAGCACACGTCTGAACTC
>NW_012027973.1:0-374 GCF_000956235.1 Wasmannia auropunctata
TCCGGAGGTAAACCTGGCCGATCGACGCTTCGCTTCCCCGCTGGCGCCCTCAATATTACGTCGATTCGCGTGCCGCACGTCTGTTCGGCCACTCAAGTCGCCCCGTCGCACCCCGTCCGACCGTTCGCCTCGATAGCGGAGAATTTCGGCGCCGGAGGTAAACGCGGCGAAAGCAAACACGCCGCGCGGGACTTAAAAAATTTTTGGCTCTGTCGGGTCCGGAGGTAAACCTGGCCGATCGACGCTTCCCCGCTAGCGTCCTTAATATTACGTCGATTGCGTGCCCGCACGTCTATTTGGCCACCCGAGTGCCCCCGTGCACCCCCGTCGTCCGTTCGCCTTGATAACTGAGTCGACAAGGCACACAGGGGATA
>NW_012027973.1:8157-8544 GCF_000956235.1 Wasmannia auropunctata
TATCCCCTGTGTGCCTTGTCGACTCAGTATACCTGGCCGATCGACGCTTCGCTTCCCCGCTGGCGCCCTTAATATTACGTCGATTTCCGTGCCCGCACGTCTATTCGGCCACGCGAGTGCTCCCGTGCACCCCCGTCGTCCGTTCGCCTCGATAGCGGATAATTTTCGGCGCCGGAGGTAAACGCGGCGAAAGAAACACGCCGCGCGAAAGCAACACGCCGCGCGTGACTTAGAACATTTTTGGCTCTGTCGGGTCCGGAGGTAAACCTGGCCGATCGACGCTTCCCCGCAAGCGCCCTTAATATTACGTCGATTCGCGTGCCCGCACGTCTATTTGGGAACCCGAGTGCCCCCGTGCACCCCCGTCGTCCGTTCGCCTCGATAGAA
>NW_012027974.1:0-499 GCF_000956235.1 Wasmannia auropunctata
CGCACGTTTATTCGGCCACCCTACCACCCCCGTGACACCCCCGTCGTCCGTTCGCCCCGACTAGCGAAGAATTTTCGGCGCCGGAGGTAATCGCGGCGAAAGCACACGCCGCGGCGAAAGCACACGCCGCGCGGGACTTAGAAAAATTTCGGCTCGGTCGGGTCCGGAGGTAAACCTGGCCGATCTACGCTTCCCCGCTAAAGCCCTTAATATTACGTCGATTCGCGCGCCCGCCACGTTTATTCGGCCACCCTACCACCCCCGTGCACCCCCGTCGTCCGTTCGCCCCCGATACGTCGAAGAATTTTCCGGCCGCCGGAGGTAATCGCGGCGAAAGCAACTACGCCGCGCGAAAGCAACACGCCGCGCGGACTTAGAAATTTCGGCTCGGTCGGTACCGGAGGTAAACCTGGCCGATCGACGCTTCCCCGCTAGCCCCTTAATATTACGTCGATTCGCGCGCCCGCACGTTTATTCGGCCACCCTACCACCCCCGTGA
>NW_012027976.1:0-635 GCF_000956235.1 Wasmannia auropunctata
TCCGCTATCTAGGCGAACGGTCGACGGGGGTGCACGGGGGCACTCGGGTGGCCGAATAGACGTGCGGTCACGCGATTCGACGTAATATTAAGGGCGCCAGCGGGAAAACGATGCGTCGATCGGCCAGGTTTACCTCCGGACCCGACCCGAAAATTTTCTAAGTCCCGCGCGGCGTGTTGCTTTCGCGCGGCGTGTTGCTTTCGCCGCGTTTACCTCCGACGCCTAAATTTTCCGCTATCGAGGCGAACGGTCGACGGGGGTGCACTGGGGCACTCGGGTGTCCGAATAGACGTGCGGTCACGCGATTCGACGTAATATTAAGGGCGCCAGCGGGGAAGCGAAGCGATGATCGGCCAGGTTTACCTCCGGACCCGACCCGAAAATTTTCAAAGTCCCGCGCGGCGTGTTGCTTTCGCGCGGCGTGTTGCTTTCGCCGCGTTTACCTCCGGCGCCGAAAATTCTCCGCTATCGAGGCGAACGGACGACGAGGGTGCACGGGGGCACTCGGGTGGCCAAATAGACGAGCGGGCACGCGAATCGACGTAATATTAAGGGCGCTAGCGGGGAAGCGTCGATCGGCCAGGTTTACCTCCGGACCCGACCCGAAACTGAGTCGACAAGGCACACAGGGGATA
>NW_012027976.1:8250-8738 GCF_000956235.1 Wasmannia auropunctata
GTCGCGAATCGACGTAATATTAAGGGCGCTAGCGGGGAAGCGAAGCGTCGATCGGCCAGGTTTACCTCCAGACTCGACCCGAAAATTTTCTAAGTCCCGCGCGGCGTGTTGCTTTCGCCGCGTTACCTCCGACGCCGAAATTCTCCGCTATCGAGGCGAACGGTCGACGGGGTGCACGGGGCACTCGGCGTGGCCGAAGTAGACGTGCGGGCACGCGAATCGACGTAATATTAAGGGCGCTAGCGGGGAAGCGTCGATCGGCCAGGTTTACCTCCGGACCCGACCCGAAAATTTTCTAAGTCCCGCGCGGCGTGTTGCATTCGCGCGGCGTGTTGCTTTCGCCGCGTTTACCTCCGACGCCGAAAATTCTCCGCTATCGAGACTGAGTCGACAAGGCACACAGGGGATACTCGCGTGGCCGAATAGACGTGCGGGCACGCGAATCGACGTAATATTAAGGACTGAGTCGACAAGGCACACAGGGGATA
>NW_012027977.1:0-472 GCF_000956235.1 Wasmannia auropunctata
CGGAGGGTGAGTTACATCGTTCGTCGTATTCGGCGACTCGTTCGACGAAACGTCCGGTGTTCGCTCGCGCTTGCCGAAGCGTGCCGTCCAATATAATATTATATACAAACACAGCATTGCCACGAGTCGGTGTCGAGAGACCGAATGGCTCTTATGTGGCGCGCACATAGTGTTGGTCCCGCGATCTTCCCTCGTTCTCAGACGAACGTGATCGGATGAATCGTGGCGCTTACTGAACATCAACTCCACGTATACGAGTGCGACGGAAGTGCGAGATCCCTGGCGGATTTCTCTTCCCGCTTTACTTGTACGCCTTAGCGAAATTTTTCTACGTACTTTGAGTACGCACGTTCCTCGACGTCTGAGTATCGCATCGTCGATCTAGCGTCAGGGCTGAGCGGCTACGCGCCGCTATCATAGGGAGAATGAGAACAAAAAAGATCGGAAGAGCACACGTCTGAACTCCAGTCAC
>NW_012027977.1:8325-8756 GCF_000956235.1 Wasmannia auropunctata
CGTGTGCTCTTCCGATCTTAGTCTGGCACTGTAAGGAGACATGAGAGGTGTAGCATAAGTGGGAGATGGCAACATCGCCGGTGAAATACCACTACTTTCATCGTTTCCTTACTTACTCGGTTGGGCGGAGCGCGTGCCCCGAGGGCTTCGTGCCCCGGCGGTCACGGTGTTCTAGAGCCAAGCGTGTCAGAGTGGCGTGAGGCCTCGGCCGATCGCCGTTTGTACTCCCGCGTGATCCGATTCGAGGACACTGCCAGGCGGGGAGTTTGACTGGGGCGGTACATCTGTCAAAGAAAACGCAGGTGTCCTAAGGCCAGCTCAGCGAGGACAGAAACCTCGCGTAGAGCAAAAGGGCAAAAGCTGGCTTGATCTCGATGTTCAGTACGCATAGAGACTGCGAAAGCACGGCCTATCGAAGATCGGAAGAGCAC
>NW_012027978.1:12916-13314 GCF_000956235.1 Wasmannia auropunctata
TATCCCCTGTGTGCCTTGTCGACTCAGTAAATTCTCCGCTATCGAGGCGAACGGACGACGGGGGTGCACGGGGGCACTAGGGTGGCCGAATAAACGTGCGGGCACGCGAATCGACGTAACATTAAGGGCTTTAGCGGGGAAGCGTAGATCGGCCAGGTTTACCTCCGGACCCGACCGAGCCGAAAATTTTCTAAGTCCCGCGCGGCGTGTTGCTTTCGCCGCGATTACCTCCGGCGCCGAAAATTCTCCGCTATCGAGGCGAACGGACGTCGGGGGTGCACGGGGGCACTAGGGTGGCCGAATAAACGTGCGGGCACGCGAATCGACGTAACATTGAGGGCTTTAGCGGGGAAGCGTAGATCGGCCAGGTACTGAGTCGACAAGGCACACAGGGGATA
>NW_012027979.1:0-476 GCF_000956235.1 Wasmannia auropunctata
CGAGATGCCTAAGTGACTGGAGTTCAGACGTGTGCTCTTCCGATCTTTGATCATTTAGAGGAAGTAAAAGTCGTAACAAGGTTTCCGTAGGTGAACCTGCGGAAGGATCATTAACGTTCCGGAGGTCCTGCTCTTTGCGCCCTTCTCGTGAGCGCGCGCTGAGTCGGCGACTGTAAGGACACACAGAGAGAAGAGAAGAGAGAGAGATCAGTGGAATTGACGGACGATATTGGAGAGCGCGCGTGTCAACGACGCGCACGCAATCCGAGCTAGCCGAGAGCGCGCCTATCTCTATGTTCTCGCGCGCGCTTGTGCCGTGTCACGATGCCGAAGCAAGGACGAGGTAATCTCGTTCGGCGCCGCGTTCCGCTCGCGCGAGTCACGCACTCCGTGAGCCGCGACACGCGCGCCGCTTCGCGCAACGCACGTACGAGACGTTGCACGCGAGAGACAGGAGGATAAGAGCCGCATATATA
>NW_012027980.1:0-409 GCF_000956235.1 Wasmannia auropunctata
GTGACTGGAGTTCAGACGTGTGCTCTTCCGATCTTGTCCGTCTTGCGACGATCCAAGAATTTCACCTCTAACGTCGCAATACGAATGCCCCCATCTGTCCCTATTAATCATTACCTCGGGGTTCCGAAAACCAACAAAATAGAACCGAGGTCCTATTCCATTATTCCATGCACGCAGTATTCAGGCGAGGATAGCCTGCTTTAAGCACTCTAATTTGTTCAAAGTAAACGTACCGGCCCGACTCGACACTCAGTAAAGAGCACCGCGACGGGATATTAGTTGGGCCGCCCCTCGCGAGGCTAAGCCCACCGGTAGGACGTCCCACATCACGCCAGTTAAACACCGCGAGCGGTGAACCGACGGTGTGCGACACAGATTCAAACTGAGTCGACAAGGCACACAGGGGATA
>NW_012027980.1:12999-13577 GCF_000956235.1 Wasmannia auropunctata
TCACGAGTAACGTGTACGCACGATCGCATCGTACCGCTCGGCTAGCCGAGCGCATCGCACCTCTTATAGTACCCAACCGACCGGACAAGCGGTCGGCGACGCACGGTCTTATGCACGGCCGCTTATGGGCGCGGTCGTCGATAGACCGAGGCGCGCGGGACTTAGCCGCTGGAAGCGATGTACCGCCGCGGCGAGCGAACACCGGACGTTTCGTCGCCGAAGACGTCTAACGATGTAAATCACCCTCCGTGCGAGAGTCGACGACTTCTCCGCTTCAATAGCGAGAAGAACGACCGACGTGCATCGCAACGATCACGGTCCGTGTTTCATATACGTTCGAGAAGCCGTACGGGGCGTACGAGACACGAGTAACGTGTACGCACGACCGCATCGTACCGCTCGGCTAGCCGAGCGCACCGCACCTCTTATAGTACCCAACCGACCGGACGAGCGGTCGGCGACGCACGGTCTTATGCACGGCCGCTTATGGGCGCGAACGTCGATAGACCGAGGCGCGCGGGACTTAGCCGCTGGAAGCGAGGTACCGCCGCGGCGTGTTGCTTTGGCCAAGTGTACCT
>NW_012027981.1:12801-13239 GCF_000956235.1 Wasmannia auropunctata
TCCCGACCGAGCCGAAAATTTTCTAAGTCCCGCGCGGCGTGTTGCTTTCGCGCGGCGTGTTGCTTTCGCCGCGATTACCTCCGGCGCCGAAAATTCTTCGCTATCGGGGCGAACGGACGACGGGGTGGCACGGGGGTGGGTAGGGTGGCCGGAATAAACGTAGCGGGCGCGCGAATCGACGTAATATTAAGGGGCTAGCGGGTAAGCGTCGATCGGCCAGGTTTACCTCCGGACCCGACCGAGCCGAAAATTTTCTAAGTCCCGCGCGGCGTGTTGCTTTCGCCGCGATTACCTCCGGCGCCGAAAATTCTCCGCTATCGAGGCGAACGGACGTCGGGGGTGCACGGGGGCACTAGGGTGGCCGAATAAACGTGCGGGCACGCGAATCGACGTAACATTAAGGGCTTTAGACTGAGTCGACAAGGCACACAGGGGATA
>NW_012027982.1:0-404 GCF_000956235.1 Wasmannia auropunctata
TTCCTTTACAAAAATTTTGTCCGAAGCTTAGTTTTCAGATTATAACGAGAAATAGTTAGCGAATTACGAGCCGCGTACGGATGGTAGATAGGGCGGCGCAACTTACTGTCCGCCGGCAGGCGGTACGCGGGACCGTCGCGACGATCAGCTGACTACACGCGCGCATAAATATGCGTTTACATTCTCTCTCTCTCTCTCTCTCTTTTTTCACACACACGCACGCACGCACGCACGCACGCACGCACGCAATATCTTAACTTTTGAAAGATTTGTCGACTTCTCGAAAAAGATGGATTAATTCCCATGTGATTTCCACGTAATGAGTTTTTATTTTAATAAATTTTCAATAGTTTTAATGCAAACGTCACAAGTTATCACTGACACAGATCAAATAATTAGATAAA
>NW_012027982.1:2853-3727 GCF_000956235.1 Wasmannia auropunctata
TCCTCGCCCGGCCGAGTCACCGCGTGTTTGTATTGTGTAGTTGTAAGTCGCGAGAGCGTTCGTTTTACCGTTCTGTGTGTGTCGGATTTATTAGAGTCTCCGCGTATCGTAAATTAATTTCTGTGTCGAGAGCGTTAACTTTCTTGTGTCGCGAAGAACGAGGTCCGCCGTAGATCTCGGGCCATGCACGCCGCGGACGCGTGAACCGCGTGCGCTCGCGCGCCGATCGCCGTCATCGCGCCCGCCGTATATCGGACGTTTGGATTGTCTCGGGCAAGTACTTGGACTTGAAATTTCCGACGGGAAGACGGAATCGAACGATAGTTGCTCATTGTAAGACGCCAACGCAAAGTGAGGGCAGATCCTCGGCCTCGTGCTCAAGGGGACTATTTGAGTGCCGCGGAGTAACCCCGCAAGGCGTACCGCGGTGCCACCGCGACACTTCACGTGATCCTTTAAAGGAGCCCGTTCGGTTCTCGTCATCCCGGTCCGCTATCCGAATTTTTTATAATAAATATTTCCAATGTCCTAATAGAATAATTTATACTTACTTTCTTTCAATATTAAACCATCTTGAGGATTAATGACAGGCAAATTCAAGCAGGACACATCGATTGTAGTCACATTTGAAGAATTATATTCTGTTAACAGAAAATCACTTGTATCGTGAATTGTTTTTCCATGATTAATGGCCGATTTTAATAATATTTCAGAATTAGATTCTTCTTGGGATATGATAGTAGAGGCGGGATTAAGGTCTTGGAACAATTCATCGATTGATGTCTGTGATGGAATTGCCATTGGGTGGGTCTTTTTGCTGGATTTATTTTGTCGTTTAATAGCCAAACTAAAAAATGAATATCAATGTTGCTTT
>NW_012027983.1:0-371 GCF_000956235.1 Wasmannia auropunctata
TTGAAGCAAAAAAGGTCATTTTTACTTCAAAGTTCAATAACTCGGTGAAAAAAAATCGCACAATCTGATCGAGTACTCAAATTAAAGCTAAAGATTCACGCTTTCGAACGATGTCAACTTCATTTGCGCGCGATTTTTATTTTACTTTTAGGAACTTCGCTGTACTTGGTAAAAAATTTTTAGATTTGATGCATCTCCATTTGCATTCGTGCAGCTTTGTAAAGAATCAGTTAGTCATTTAATGAATTATGGATTTCAAAAGTAGAGACTTTAAGCTGTGAAGTGCTTTTTCGATCGTTATGTTATGATAATTTTTGACAAAGTTGCTCTATCTTGAATTTTTAGAAATTATCGATATATTAACGCAGTGT
>NW_012027983.1:12908-13298 GCF_000956235.1 Wasmannia auropunctata
CCTTTACCGGACGGATAATGTTTCTATAGCAATAAATTATTATATCTTTTAATTATATGAATATTATCGGTAAATGCCTATTTTGTGAAAAAGTCTATATTTTTCCAATCACAATGCTGTAATAGCGATGACCATAAGTGCATTTGATGCACAAGCGCATAAGGTGTATGCATTTTTTTGCCCGATTTTATGTCATTCAGATACGTCGTCGTCGTCGTCGTCGTCGTCGTCGTCGTCGTCGTCTTCATCGCAAAATTTCAATCTTGTCCCCTTTCGTCTATAATTTATAATTTCGTCGCTGTTGTTGTCGTAGTCTTTTTCTTCGTCTTTTTTTCATAAAATTTCAATGTTGTATGGTCTCTTTGGTCTTCTATATCGTCGTCGTCGTCG
>NW_012027984.1:0-488 GCF_000956235.1 Wasmannia auropunctata
TCGATCCATCACGAGGTAGTCGACGCGTCTGAAACGCGCGACAAGTCGAAGGGGGGTCGCAAACGAGCCGAGAGATAGGATCGCGCCGAGGGATCGTCGACGAACGCACCTCGTTCCGCGACGACCGCTCTCGCACGTGCGACCGCGCGTGCCGGCGCGCGACGACGCACACTCGGTGCGCGCATGTGCGCAGCAGACGCACGGCGACGAGAGGGCGTCCGATTCGCCGTTGCACTCGGCGCGCGACGACAACGAGAATTCGGCACGCCGAATGCCACGGCGAATGTGAGGCGCCGCGTCCGCCGCACTCACGGAAGGTGGCGGCAGCGCGACCGCCACGCGCGACCGACGACCGTGACCGCGCGATCAGAGGCGCCGACGGCCACCGCCGGTGTCGCGCGAGCAGCGGACGCTCGTCGTCGTCGGTCGCGAGCGAGCGAGCGAGAGGACCTATCGTATAACTTCGTATAATGTAACTGAGTCGACAA
>NW_012027984.1:13061-13416 GCF_000956235.1 Wasmannia auropunctata
TAACGTTCGCTGCCGGTCGTGCGCTCGATGGATGACGCTGTAGATCTCATCAGCCGCCGTCGCTGCGAGATCGTGCGGCGTGGCAGCGCGCGACGTTCTCCCTCAGGGTGAACTCTCCGAGTTGGCGAAGAGTCGTCGAGCTCCGCGCGGCTGACCGCGCGATCGTTCGCTCGCCTCGACGATCGGTCGATTCACCCCTCGTTGGTATTGGCGGGTGTTTCTCCTCAGTATCGCGGGTACGTGTCTCGTCGTTCTTGGCGTCGTCGTCGTCGTCGTTCTCCCTCCGACGTGGCGCGTCCCGCGTGGCGCGACGCGGCCGCGCTGCTGGCGACGCAGCAGCCATCCACCCAGCACC
>NW_012027985.1:8304-8776 GCF_000956235.1 Wasmannia auropunctata
TTTCGTATGTAACGAATGAAGAAGCAGAGTGTCGCCGACCGGCTCGCAAGACCGGCGGCAAGTACCGACACACGCACACGGCTCTCTGTGCTGCGCTCGCTGGCTCTCGAGAAAAACGCACACACGAAGCTCCCTGGTTGATCCTGCCAGTAGTCATATGCTTGTCTCAAAGATTAAGCCATGCATGTCTCAGTGCATGCCGAATTAAGGTGAAACCGCGAATGGCTCATTAAATCAGTTATGGTTCATTAGATTGTACCCACATTTACTTGGATAACTGTGGTAATTCTAGAGCTAATACATGCAAAACAGAGTCCCGACCAGTGATGGAAGGGACGCTTTTATTAGATCAAAACCAATCGGTGGCGGGCGGTCTCCGTCCGTCCACCGTTTATTTTGGTGACTCTGAATAACTTTGTGCTGATCGCACGGTCCTAAGATCGGAAGAGCACACGTCTGAACTCCAGTCACT
>NW_012027986.1:2779-3138 GCF_000956235.1 Wasmannia auropunctata
CGGCCTCGACGCTCACTCTGGCGCGCGCACGCGGAGTCCCTCGCGCTCCCGAGAGAGCGGAGAGACTCGCGGCGCGACGAGAGAGCTGCGGCCTGATACCTTGCGTGTACCGCCGGGCAGCCGGCCGGGCGACCGGGGGTTTGACGCGCGCCGTTTTACCGGCGGCGCGTCAGTCACCGCACCCGGGCCGTAGACCGACACCCAGCGGGTCGCGACGTTCTACTAGGGGAGAAGTGCACGACGGCGTAACGCCGGACATCGACGCAACGGCAGCGTGTCCGCGCGCGAGCCGCGAGGCCCCGCGGGACATCGCCCACCGACGCGAAGCCAGACGTCGCTGACGATGAATCTCCCCGTTA
>NW_012027987.1:0-327 GCF_000956235.1 Wasmannia auropunctata
CGTGTGCTCTTCCGTAAATATATTTCTTTGTAGGAAAAAATTAATGCAACATCAATTATTACGATGACATCTTCACAAGCAGAAAATGTCAATAAAATGTCATCTTTAGTAGACATCCCGAGAAAAAATTTTCAGGTCTGATCATACAGAAAAATGCATAATCATACATAAGCCATGTATGATCATGACATGATTAGACCTCATCGTGTATGAAAATGTATCATATTATATATGATGTCATATAATGTTATATATTATTATACATGACTGCGTATGTAGTCATGTTTGATTATGTATCCCGACTAGAAATTAAAATAGGGTCCTGAT
>NW_012027987.1:2724-3222 GCF_000956235.1 Wasmannia auropunctata
GACCTCGTTTAACATGACGTGAGGCATTCGCCATTGCACCTTGTGTATTTCGACTTTAGGCTCAGTCGCAGCATCTCCCACGAGACAATTGTTATCGTTGCGCGCTCGTATCAAAATCAATTCGTGTCGAGCGTTAACAATCACACGTTTGTAATCCTCACAAAAGCCCAGCAACATATTGAGCGGCACGCAAAAGTTAAAGTATCCTTCGGATATGTGCGGTGTTAGGGCCCATCCAGCATTATGCAAAATTGCGGCTTTGCCATACGTTAGCGATAAATAGTTCTTGATAGTAGTGGTAATTCCAACGTTTCTGTTGCGATCAATCTCCACACCGTTGAGTTCGTATCGAATTTCATCAAACATGAACGTTACGCAATTCTTTGCAAGCGTTGTCACCGACCCTTCCTTCTTTTCCTTTATCGACATTTTTCCTTCTACGTAGAGAAAACTTTCGACATGGTAATGTATATAATCCTGCTGTTGTATGGGTATTCA
>NW_012027987.1:5599-6168 GCF_000956235.1 Wasmannia auropunctata
TGACCAACGAACCGACGACGCCCAACAATGGCAAGAGTGGTAGGATACCTCCGCGTTTAGCTACCGGAAGTATTCGCTTGCTCCTTTTCCTCTTTGTTTTTAAACCCATGCCGAATTTCGTCTTGGCTTTCATAGCCGTCCAAACAGCTGTGGCTGCGGCTCTCTCTCCAAGAGTCGAATCTCTCGCGGTTATGCGTTTTCGCGCTTTCGCTGCGAGTATGTTGTCGGCTACGTGCCGTTCAGCGAGTTCGTTGCTCCGCGAATATGCGATGTCGTGCTCGCGACACGCTGCGTCCAGTGGATTAATGCCCCGATCACCTCTAGCCAATCGTTGTTCTAAACGCGTTCCCGGGCCGCAAAACTGATATCCGGGGATATGCAATTCGAAGGGAAGCGCATTTATCACACGATTTATCAAACCGCGGCCTCTCGACGGCATTCGCTGCAATTCTTTACAAACGGTGCAGGACCGTCAATATGCTGCCACGGTTGATTGTAATGTTTCAGACACCGACGATACTGTTGAACCTTCGAATCAGCTATTATATGCTCGGGTAATCTGTCCCACA
>NW_012027990.1:0-446 GCF_000956235.1 Wasmannia auropunctata
CTATTACATTACGAAACGTGAAATTTCGTATAATAAGAAAGTACGTTTATATATATGGATTATCTTGTTGTGCAACAAACTTTCACCCGTTTACAATATAATTAAATTTTGAAGCAGATATGACACTAACTTGTAAGTTTTACAGTCACGAGAGTGACATTTCAAAAGGCCTAAAAGGATTCGGTTTTAAATTCGGCACAGATGTTCAATTGAATAACAGATGTCTTTCGTTGGAAGATGATATATATGTATATATAACGCTTTCGCAAATTTAAATCCGAGGATAAAAATTGGCAGGTGCACTGAAAAAAGTAATCTCGCAATTATAGCGAGAATTATTTAGGTACGAAAAATGAGCTAAAACGGATAAATGATTAGTAAGCACTGCGATACCACATATGTTTTGTATTTAATCAATATAGATAACAGCACACGTCTGAACTCCA
>NW_012027990.1:4117-12994 GCF_000956235.1 Wasmannia auropunctata
TTTCGTCGCGGAGAAGCTCGCGAGCGGGTTGAGAGCGTCGCACACCGTGCTAATCCACCGAGCGAGTGACGCAAAGACGCGTTATAAGCGTAAAAATCGGCTCGTTCCCCTATACCCCTCGCATTTGTGCAACCTCCCCCCCTCCCCTCCCCGCCCCGCAATGCATGTCGACGAATTCGGGAGACGGTTCCGCTGGGCGACGCGACGTCCCCGGCGGAAGGCGAATGCATAATGCTCGCGGCATGCCCGAGTTTCCTTCTTCGCCGCTGCGACTCGCTGCGTATTTTAAGTCACAGCTGCTGCGCGTGGGCCGAGAGGAACGGAGTTTGAAAGGGGGAGGGGGAGGGGGGGAGGAAGGAGAGAAACGGGCGAGAAAAGGGGCTACGAGAGGCCCCCTCGGTGCAAAACTTGCGGGAGTTTGTCCCCGTCGCGAAACACACTCGCGCACGTGGTCGAGGAAATTGCAAAGTTTCCTTACGGTACTTTTGCGCACACGTGTCAATTCCGCAACGCGGTTGCTCTTCGCTCCGGTTGCACATCTCTCCCACGCCCTTCCCTCCCCTCCTCCGCTACGCGCTTCCCGTCGTGTGTATTGCGCCAAAATATGAACCGCTACATGTCCGTCGGCGCGACTGTCGATTCCCGTTTTTCCCGTGTCTCTCGTATATTTTTCTGATCGCTCAAGTACGGCCATAATTCGGACGATAACGAAAGCACGGTTCCCTTGGAATTTCGATGACTGTTACGACTGTTCTAATTCGGTATGCGCATCTCGTTTGCTTCGCTACGTTCGCCTGTCGGACGACAATCACCGATGGCCTCGCGCAGCATGCAGGCCTCTGAGATCGATGAAAGAAACGAGAAATAAGGAGGAAAGGAAAGAAGAGGAAATGCGAAGGAGGACGAAGTAAGAGTGGCTCCGAAGTATCGTTATTTACACGTGTGTGCCATACGAAGTCATATCGATCATAGTTTCATGTTATTTCACGTCCAACTTTCTTTCTTTCGCATATGAAGTGTTGGACATTATATTAATAAAGTTATAAGCCAAGTTCAAAGGATCAGGGGCAAAAAAAATTTGTGATCGACGATATATCGTACACTGAATTACCTTCCCATCGGGGAAAAGTGCACCGAGCTTTGTTTTATTTTTACGTCCGACCCTTCGATCTGCGGACTCTCTCCCTCTCTCTCTCTCTCTGTTGTTTCACTGGAACGGCTCGTGATTTATCGCCGGGATATTTTTGCAATCCACGTGCCGGCCACGCGGACAACAACTGACGACGCGTGTGTACGCAACGCGGATCGAATTGCAACGTTTTAGCGTAACGATCGTCCGCGATGCACCCCACGCGCCGCCCACACGCCCAGTTTCTGTCGTTCCTCCGATACTTCTATGTGCAAGAATTAACGCGACGCTTGCGTACGAATAATTTTCATCAACGAGACCGTAAACTCCCGAGCACAAGTTAATTCGGCGAAAAAAAAAAACGGGAAACATCGATCCTCCGCATTGCAGCGTGACCGAGAAAGTGAGATTTATGGCGATCGGTATAAACCAAAAAAATCTGTATATCTATACTGAAATGGAAATAAATTAGGATGGAAAGTGCTTCACTCGTCGAGAAGGGCCAATGACAGATTTCTTCCGGTTGACAATAACCGATAGTAGCATCGATCTTTGCGAGTTGGGCGAGACGATCGTTCTCACTTGATTGGCAATAATGTGGATAGAGAAGAGAGAAAGAAAGAGAGAGAGCGCGAAAGTGATTACAGGGGTGAAACTCGAAACGCTCGTCAGGCCGCAGAATCGCTCGACCTCATCAGCACGCAAAAAAGTTCTCTCTTTTTCTTTCTCTCTGTCGTCATCAACTTTTTCATGATTCCCCGTTAAACAACTCGAATATGGAAACGTCTTTCTCATAAGCGGGCACACGTACGTTTTTACTCTGCTGAAAACATGCTGGGATGCTATAAAAATTCGAGCTAAATTTTTTTTTTACACAACTTGATGTACATTAAATATTAAAATAATAAAATTGACACGAGCACTTTCACAGAAAAATAAATAAATAAAGAAATCCAATCTTTATTGGACGTAATATTATAGAGTAGGAAGAATCTTTCGCAACACACAAGTTTTAGCAATTTTCATCACATACATTCATCATGCAAGCCCCGTCAATTTTTTAAAAAATACTTTATCTACAACCTATATTCCATAACATTATGTTAATAACATTCAAATAACATTCATTCAACGTATAAATCGTTTGATTTTTTTTCGGCGCGCGATAATGCGGAATAATTCATCCTATCAGCCCAATTCGACTCTCCCGCGGTTCCTGTTTCGCGAAAATCACGCAAAGACCTCAAAGGCTAACGCGCTCGTAATTTACTTAAAAATCTCGTCACGTCTCCGCAGAGTTTCGCAGATACTTACTTGCGCGAGAGCGATCTCATCTATCCCTCGGCCTGCAGGTTCCCAACAACCTGAGGCCTCGGCGGCAATTTGACGGTCTACCGATCGCGATTTCGCCGCCTCGAGAAGGAGATCCATTAAGTCGCGTTCATCGCGCTTCGATCGCAGCTGGGCGAAGAAGGCGTAGCGGAAAAAGATTCGCCAGAGTCTGAGATTGGCGCTATCTCTCGGTTAAGGTAGTACTTGCATAAAATGATTTTCTTACGAATGTACTACACGGAAAGAACGATTTTGTTGAAAGATATAAAAATTTTGCTAAATACAGATCTGAAAATAATTTTTTATTAAATCATCAAAATAATTTGTTGGAATGTTAAAACTGGTAAGCATTGCTATAAAACGTTTTGATATTTTAACAATCATTTTGACTTTCGCACAAAATTATTTTGATTATTGAACAAAAATTATTTTCAGATCTGGATTCAGCAAAAGTGTTCTTTCCGTGTAGAATTTTAAATACAAGTAAATTGAAGTGCTCTCTGTGTTTGTCTACAATTAGAAACATATTGACCGTCTAGTTTTTTGAGATAATAGCAATTAAAATGTACAGTTTCAACATGATGCATATACGCAACTCAAGTTAGCGTCAGATTTTTAATTATAGCATCCATACACGGAAAAAACGATTTTGTTAAAAGGTCTAAAAATTTTGCTAAATACGGATCTGAAGATAATTTTTTGTTGAATCATCAAAATAATTTGTTGAAGTGTTAAAACTAATAAGTATTGCTATAAAACGTCTTGATATTCTAGCAATCATTTTCGCACAAAATTATTTTGCTTATCGAACAAAAATTATTTTCAGATCTGGATTCAACAAAATTGTTCTTTCCGTGAACCACATGTTGAAACTTTCTTTTCACTAATAAGATCCCAGTTTTTTAATGGGACTGTCGCGCTATAGTACTATACCTTGAGTGATCGATAAGCCTATCCGTGAAACGGCAGATACGGCACACGGGCGCGCGCCCTATTTGCTCGCCGTCGAGCTTACGATCTTCGGGAGAAAAGGAAGGGGTGGGGAGGGGAGGGTAAACGCCGCGTGTTCGCGTCGCGAAACGTTTGCGAGGCAAAGCGTAAAACGTGCGGATTTACAGGACATTATCCCGAAGTCGGGATCGCGGATTAATCTTTCTCCCCCCCCCCCCTTCCTCCCGGTGATCCCTTCCTGGTACATGCGGAAGCTCAAGTAATCTCCGTGCGCGTTCCGGGTTTTAGCTGTCATTCTTGAGTTTATTACGACGGGCAGTTGATTATTTCATTTAATATCCCGGTCATTGTTCTCTATCTCACCGTCACCAGGTGCCGCGCAGCGAATCGCTAGCTCTAATAAATTCTTGCAAATCAGTTCATTCCGCTGACGGATCGTGATGGATATTCCCGATGGACGTACAGATCATCGTGAAAAATGCGCGCATTCTCTCTTCTACGATACGTATATAAAAAATATTTTAAACGAAACTTTTTTTTGTATTTTCTACGTACTTTACAACCATGTGCATTAGATTTTCTGCAAAATACTTCTAAAATAATTACTTATTTTTGTAAAGTAATTTTATCATACACACGAATTTGACATAAAATTGTCTCTAATTTTTATTTATAAAAGAAATGCATTTTACAAAAATGACAATGGTGGTGGATATTTTGAGTAATAGTAATTTTTGGAAAATCTAATAAAATACCATATGAAATATATCTCAGTCACTATTATAATATTCACCTCGCGAACGTTTCGGCCTCATTCAGATCATCTTCAGCGCATCAAAAATTAATATTACCAATTCCGCAAAAAAAAAGCGTTTCTATCTCATGCTCCACAAGAGATGAGTTGACTTCCAATTTACCAGTTGTGAACAATTATAATCCAATTTGTAGCCAGTCAAAAGTATAATAATGTAAGATTCGTCACAATAGATGAAACAGTGTAAAGACATCTTTAAAAACTAGTAACGTATTAAAACTTAAGCTGATCAGGTTGTCAGAAATCGTGATAAGTATAGTGACGTAGATTTTTGTGTTTGACAATATTTCAAAGAGAATCAAATCGGTTTCGGACAATTGTGACATCTTGTAGCAAAATGATGTTAGAAATAGACGTTTTAATGTTGACCTATTTACGATATTTGACATACAATATCAAAATTTGAGCGAATAAGATCCCGAAGATCCGAATAGAAAAAAAGTTCCACATATAATTATATATAATTATATGCAAAATATGTCCATATATGTTTCTTTCCTTTGTAAAATTATTATTTAAAACAAAATTGATAATAATAAAAAGGAAACATAAAAAATTATTACAAGAATAATTTTTACATTGTTTTTTTTTACAAAAAATAAAGTTTGAAGAAATCAGAAAAATTGCTCATATATAATCATATAAAAGTGATTAAAAATATACATATATAATTATGGTATATATGAACAATTTTTCTCATTTCTTCAAACTTGATTTTTTGTAAATAAAAACAATGTAAAAATTATTCTTTTAATTATTTTTTATGTTTCCTTCTTATTATTATAAATTTTGTATCAAAGAATAATTTTACAAAGGAAAGAAACATATATGAATTATATTTTGCATATAATTATATATAATTATATGTGGAACTTTTTTTCTCGGGCATACCTAAAAAAAAAACAATTTTTTCAAAAACATGATACAATACAAAATAATACAAAATAATAAATTTTTGCACATTCCAAATTTACAAAATAATAACTGCGTGGAGATGCTTGTTTCATGATTTGGTCTCGAAATGCGACTAGAATTATTAAGCCACCATTAAGCTAAGCTCAAATGCCTCGCACCGTGAGCCTAAATTTCTGATCCTCAGCAGACTAATCCACGGTACGACGGTGAAAGCAGCTCCCTTACAGTTTCGTTTACGATCCTCGAGGGCTCTACAAGGGCGAGCACGGCTTACTTACGGAGAGGCAGAGGATATATAGGCTGCGAACAGCTCTATCTCCCGTCTCGGCACTCAGAAGAGAAAACATTTCTTTTCCGACGCGAGTGTCGATTCCGACGCCAGCGATAACGATACCGTCACATAATTGTATCCACTCCGCGTTCAATAGCAACATTAGCAACGTCAGCATGATGACACGGTTTCGTAACGTTCCGAGTATCTATCTCCGAATATCAGCAAATTGACCAAATATTCAGGCGAAAATTATGAGATTGATTGATTGATTGATTGAGCTTTATTTGCAGTTCTAGGGCAGGCCCTCTAAGAACTATACAAGGTGTAGTACAAAGAAGAGTAAAGCAGAAAAATACAGGAAGTATGTTACAGCAAAAAAAAATAAAAGTAAAAATAAGTGCAAAAAGTAATAGGTGCGGAAAGCGATTGATACAGAGAAGATAAAGCAAAAATGATATATAAAATAATTATTGATGCAGAGATACAGAATAAGCGGTGAAAATGGTAGATGAAGGGTGATGAATGAGTCGGCAATACAGTACGATGCGAGAGTGTAAAGTAGTACAATGCGATTGAGAATAGATGAGGGTGAGCGCGAGAAACGAACGTAATGAGAGGCGTGATAAAGATAAAAAGAGCGGGGTGAGTATCTAGGCTAATATAGGGTACTCAAAGAAGGTACGCGGGGCCGGGCGGAGCGACTAAGCAGCACGACGGCGCCGAAAATAGCGGAAAAGCTCCCTCCGGAACCCGCCGACGGAGTCGGATTCACGGATGGAATCCGGTAAAGAGTTCCAGAGGGAGGCGGCCGTATACGCGAAAGTGCGCTGGAAGGTGGAGGTTCTGCAAGACGGAAGGGCCAGATCCAGAGGAGAGGTATTACGAGAAGTGACGCGACGACGGGCGCGAGGCTGGAAGTTGCAGGTAGGGGGGTGATCCAGACTTGAGGATGAAGTAGAGGAGGCAACACGCGAGAAAAGCTCTACCGGTCGTCCGCGGTCAGCCAATCCAATCTGTCGTACAGATGGGATACATGATCGTCCCTTCTAAGACCAAAAATGAAGCGTACACCGGCGTTCATCAAGCGCTTCAGTTTGAGAGCCTGCTGTCCAGTTAAATCGGTGAAGACGGCCGAGCAGTAGTCGAGGTAAGGGAAGACCAGGGAGGACACCAGCCGAGCGCGCAGCGGGATGGAAAGGCTGTTCCTATGGTGCTTCAGTCGCCAAAGGGCTCCATTGATTTTACGCGAAATGACCCCGACCTGCTCAGTCTAGTTCAGGGTGGAAAGAGTGATACCGAGGTTGTTTACAGAATCGGAGAAGACAATGGGCGTGCCGTTAAGATAAAGCTCGATGTTGTGATTTGCCCGGATTTCGTTTACATAATGAGCGCTGCCCAGGAGTATCGCCCTGGTTTTGCTAGCATTGAGGGTAAGAGAATTGAGAGAGGCCCACTGCGCGATCGCCGAGATGTCCTCGCCAATCTTCACCAAGGCCGCATCGAGATCTTTCGGGAAGAAGTGAATATAAATTTGGAGATCGTCCGCGTATAGGATGTGATGATAATGCTTGATAGAGTGTCTCAGATCGTTGATGAAAATGGCGAAGAGGAGAGGGCCCAGGACCGACCCCTGTGGAATACCAGCGAGGATAGCATGAGAGAGAGAAAGAGAGAGAGAGAGAGAGAGATCAATGCTGCGGCAAAAAAAGTGCGCGCGAATCAGAAATTGAGGCGAATATTTTGTTTTCCAGCGTAGAAAATCGATCGCGAGGTCCCCGCGCGCGACTCGCGCGTCGCCCGAAAACTTGGGGAATACTTACTTTTTGCGGATGCGAAGTTCGCCCTGGAATTGCGCCAGGGAACGTCATCGAAGCGAAACGCGATCCCCGAACTTCAGTCCTGATCTTGCAAACTTTGCAAAAATGCTGCACGGCGAACGTGTAAAGTGCACTCGGATATTTCGTTCCGACGGCGCGGATCGGCAAATATATTATATATTCTCTCTATATTGTATATATATATATATCTATAGAGAGAAAGAGAGATGCATTAGAGAGGCGGGCGGCGTAGGACTGCATAAAACGCGCTTCCGTCTTATTTATATAACTCTGGAGTTCGCGCTCTGGAGGACGGTGGAGACGCGGAGAGATTATATTCGTTTTGCGAACGAAACGGGCGCGACAGTGTTCCTCGCTTCCTGCCGCCCCTTCTTCTGGGAGGGAAAATATCTCGCCTGTGCACGGAGGGAATTCGCGGCGAGACGCGGAATGGCGAGCGTCTTGAATACAAACCGCCTCTATGGGATGATTCCGATGCACTCCAACGTAGTGGGACTGTCGCCGTCGCAGAGGTGGCGGGGAGGAGGGGGGTTGGCGAGGGGGCAGGGATGTGCTATCCATTTTCGTTCGAGATCTGAAATTCACAGGCCGCGGCGCTTCTTCTGCAGCCGCAAACTCTCGAAATCCGGATGCGAAGGACTCGACCCCGCTCCGAATCTGAATCCCCACGTTGCGCTGCACCGGTAACGATTTCCTTCCTGCGACGAGACGAGATGAGACGAGACGGCTCCGCTCCGGATTTCTCGGCCGCCACTCTCGCGATAAGCAGAAGGCGCCATAAAGAATATCACATCCGCGCGAAGCCCGCGCTTCATTAGCGTCCCTTTCGCGCGACGCGGGACGTTCGATTTTACCTTCCACCAATCGTGTTCTGCATTCTCGCGTTTTTCTACAGCCTTCCGGATTCGGAAACGCGATGGATTCGCGAAGGGTACGTGACGTGACAGATAAACTGCTCAGATGAATTTGTATATATTAGACGTATATAATACATTTAATCCATAATACGAGAGGTGGTCAAAAAATACGATGAATGTTGAAATAAAAAGAAACCTATTACATTGAAAGACAAATTACAATTAGTCTTTTTTAAAATACTCCCCCCTCGCTTCTAATAAACTTATCCCATCGTTCTTGTCACTTGCTAAAGGAGTAACTGGAAATTTTCTTTCATAAGTGCCTTTAGTTGGCTGCCTCGATATCTTGAATGATTCAAAACGTTATATAAACTTTGAATATTATATAAAAGCTCATTAGAGCGAGACAATTTTTTGGTAAATAAAAACATTATACTGTTGAATCTATACTGTCAAATTTAACCTTATTTAAGTCGCCGCTGCTCCTACTTAATAAATAACTATTTTTTATTAAAACAATGGAGTTAAATAATTTAAAACAGTTCGAATTTAACCCAAATTTTGGTTAAGTTCTATTGTTTTATTTAAAAGTAACTATATTGTTTTAGTTAAAAATAACTATTCATTAAGTAGGAGCAGTGGCGATTTAAATAAGGTTCAATTTGACACAATAGATTTAACAGTGTTCCAGTATTGTTTTAGCAAGTGGCAAGGACGACTGGGATAAGCAAGGTTGGGAAGTAACTCGTTATTTGTGAAGAAAGTTA